>NC_067411.1:2492331-2682331 GCF_009764475.1 Pristis pectinata | reverse complement strand
AGTGCTGGACCGGGATCAGCTCCTGCTGGAGGTCAGAGTGGGACAGGGCTCTGGTCTTCATTCCAGCCTCGATCTCCCACGTTCCAGTGAAGGAAGTTGGATGAAGATTTATTTGTGAAGGGTTTGAAGATCAGAGGCGCAATTGGGTAGTTCGATGATCAAATACCCAGAGGAGATTTGGCATGGGAACTTGGCGGTAAAAATGAGAGAGTTTAAGGTTTGATGTCCCAAGCAGGAAACATTAATTCCTGTTGGGATTACTGGGTTTAAATCATGAAAATAATGAGGATGGGGACGGAGGGGAAGAGGGTTGGAGAGAGTGCGTGGCCAGGAAAACTCAGCCAAAGGACAGATTTTGTGGAGCACAGACCCGGGAGAGAGAGACAGGAGTCACATTGGCAATTGGACCTATTCCGGTCCACCCCGGGGAACAGAAAGCACGGGACACAGGGCCGATCCTCACGGAAAAACAAACCCCCGAACATTCTGATAGAACGCACGGGGAGATCAGAACCGGAATCAGAATCGTATTTATTATCACTGACAGCTGGTGTGAAGTTTGTTGTTTTGCAGCAACTGTACAGTGCAAGACGAAAAACTACTACAAGTTACAAAAATAATTAAACAGTGCCAGACAGGAATAATGAGGTCATGTTCATGGGTTCATGGACCGTTCAGAAATCTGATGGCGGAGGGGAAGAAGCTGTTCCTGAATCGTTGAGTGTGGGTCTTCAGGCTCCTGTACCACCTCCCCGATGGTAGTAACGAGCAGAGGGCATGTCCCGGGTGGTGAGGGTCCTCAGTGATGGATGCCGCCTTCTTGAGGCACTGCCTCCTGAAGACATCCTCGATGGTGGACATGACAAATGGACACAGAGTTGGCACCTTCAGGGACCGTACCCCGGGAGAGTCAGTACCTCGGGGACTGTACCCCGGGGACAGTCGGTACCTTCAGGGACTGTACCCTGGGGAGAGTCAGTACCTCAGGGACCGTACCCTGGGGAGAGTCAGTACCTCAGGGACCATACCCTAGGGAGAGTCGGTATGTCAGGGATCGTATCCCGGGGAGAGTCAGTACCTCAGGGACTGTACCTCGGGGAGAGTTAGTACCTGTCCAAGTGTCTTTTAAAAGTTGTTAGTGTATCTGCCTCAGCCACTTCCTCTGGCAGCTTGTTCCACATACATTTGTGGAAAAAATTGCCCCTCAGGTTCCTATTAAATCTCTCCCCTCTCACCTTAAACCTGTGCCCTCTAGTTCTTGATTCCCCAACCCTGGGAAAAAGACTCATTCACCTTGTGGATGACAGTCAGCAAGTTCAAGGACTGACACCTTCTGTGGAATGACAATGTGATCTGCAGCTGAGTTCAATCCTTGTGCCCCCTGACCCACTGAACATTTCATTACTTTGGCAGCCACAGTTTCCTGTGGTCCCCACCACCTCTCCTCCTGACTGACCACTTTGATTTCTCTGCACCTTCCTAGTGTCGCATTATGCAGGTTTAGCAAGTCAGGTTTCCGGCTCCTGTCCAGGCAAGTCCCAACACTCTCCCATTACAGCTCATCGCTCAGGCTTGCCAACCGCAAAGCACTCAGGCTAATGAGAAAGGAATTAATTCTCCATAATGCGATTGAGTCGACGTAGCAGTGCATTAACCCTTCTCATGCCAAGGATTTTTACAGCAGTAAATGGAGAATTCTTTCTCCATGTCTCGAGCTCTATGTCCCTAAAGCTCCTGGTGCCAGCTCCACTCCCCTCAATACCACGCTCCTCCCAACACTCCCGTTCCTTCTCTTTCCACCACTACCTAACCCTCTAGATCTCTATCTTTCCTTTCTCGTGCCCTCTCTCTCTTCCCCGTCTCTCTTTCTCCCCCTCACTATCTCTCTCTCTATTCTTTCTTTCTCCCTCCCCCTCTCTCCCTCTCTCTTTCTTCCCCCTCTCTCCTCTTTCTTCCCCCTCTCTCCCTCTCTCTTTCTCCCTCTCTCTCTCCTCTTTCTTCCCCCACTCTCTCTCTCTCTCTCCCCATCTCTCTCTCTCCTTCTCTTTCTCCCCTATCTCATTCGTTCCATCACTATCTCACTCATTTCCCTCTCGTCTTTTCATTCTTTCCTCCAGTGAGAAGTTCTTGCCCGTCCTGACCTTCTCCGTGTTTGTTGTCGGGGACGGAGGGGGTGGAGTTTGCAGGGAATTTTCCTAAGTTTGTCTCTCTCTTTCTCTTCCTACCTCTCCCTTATTTTCCCAGCCTTCATCCCTCCACCCCGGAATGACTCCTTCAGCTCCACAGAATATTTCTGTCTGCCTGCCCAAATCTCAGTCCATCCTCCCCTTCACTTCCCACTCTTGCTTTAATAAGTTTGCGGTTGGGTCCACCCACAGAATCATCCGTCAATGTTTGCAGTCTTGCTCTGACCTGGGATGGGCTAGAGTAAGCTCAGTTGCAGGATTGCCCTGGGTTGGGGAGTGGATGTGGGATTCCTAGGCTGCTTCTGTCTGAGCCTTTCATTTCCCTGATCAGTCGTGGGATCTATTGACCAAAGCAGCCCACGTTGACAGCCGTAGCGATAGAAATGTCTGCAGCCAACTGGATGCATCACCACCTGGTACGGAGGCTCCAGTGCACAGGATCGCAAGAGGCTGCAGAGAGTTGTAGACTCAGCCAGCTCCATCACGGGCACAACCCTCCCCGCCATCGAGGACATCTTCAAGAGGTGGTGCTTCAAGAAGGCGGCATCCATCACTAAGGACCCTCACCACCCGGGACATGCCCTCTTCACGTTACTACCATCGGGGAGGAGGTACAGGAGCCTGAAGACCCACACTCAACGACTCAGGAACAGCTTCTTCCCCTCCGCCATCAGATCTCTGAACGGTCCATGAACCCATGAACACTACCTCGTTATTCCTTTTTTTATACACTATTTTTTTACTTTTGTAATTTATAGTAATTTTATGTCTTCGCGCTGCACTGCTGCAGCAAAACAACAAACTTCACATCATCTAAGTCAGCGATAATAAACCTGATTCTGACTTTGACGCACACATCCCACCAAGGAAATAGGGAGCTGGGAGCAGGGAGCAGGGCTCAGGGCTTATTTATAGTTAATAGTCTGTGTTCTCATGGAAAAGCAATGTCCCAAAGCAGGTACTTATAACGTCCCCTCTCTGCCGACATCAGTTGAGTGAGCTTTATGTACTGGCAATACCTCAGGGTGATTACAAACACAAAGTGGTGAATGTGTTCTTGAGGAAGGTGTGTAGAGGATCAAAAGTTCATGCCTGTGCCAAGACTAGTCTGTCAGGGTGGGTGAGGTTCTCCAGAGCACGTTGATGCACGTCGACAGTCACACCAACAGATAGGAAGATATGTTGGCGAAGTTTGGGAACATTACAGCCACAGGAAGGATGTGATTGCACTGGAGACGGTGCAGAGGATTCACCAGGATCTTGCCTGGGATGGAGTGCTCAGCTGGAACACAGAACAGTACAGCACTGGAACAGGCCCTTTGGCCCACAGTGTCTGTGCCGACCATGATGCCAATCCAAACTAATCCCATCTGCCTGTACGTGGTCTGTATCCCTTCATTCCCAGCCTGTTCATGTCTCTCTTTAGACACCGCTGCCTCTTAAACACCACTATCGTATGTGCTTCCACCCCTCCATCTCCCCCAGCAGTGTGTTCCAGGCACCCACCACTCTCTGTGTAAAAAATTTGCCCCACACATCTCCACCTCCCACCTTAAACCTGTGCCCTCTGGTATTTAACGTTTCCACCCTGGGAAAAAGACTGACTGTCTACTCTATCTGTGCCTCTCATAATTTTATAAACCTCTATCAGGTCTCCCCTCAGCCTCCGCCGCTCCGGAGAAAACAACCCACGTTTGTCCAGCCTCTTCTTGAAACTAATACCCTCTAATCCAGGCAACATCCTGGTGAACCTCTCCTGCACCCTCTCCAAAGCCCCCACATAGTATGGCAACCAGAACTGTACGCAAAGTTTTATACAGCTGCAATGTGACTTCCTGCCTTTTAATACTCAATGCCCCACTGATGAAGGCATGTATGCCATACACCTTCTTTACCACCCTGTCTACAGTGCCAGTCTCCTGGATAATCTAGACCCCTGCATTTTGCATACAGGAAATACTTCTCCCTTGCACTACATTCAGCTCTGGGTTACCTCGACAATAAGAATATGTTTGCCGGGATGCTATTCACTGATTACAGCTCAACCTTCAACACCAGAATACCTAATAATCTTATCGCTAAACCCCTGGACTTTGTCCTTGGGGGCCCCCATCTGCAACTGGCTTCTTGGTCATAACATTTCACCCACCCTGACCCTCAACACTGATGCTCCACGGGGCTCAGTCCTCGGTTCTGCTCCCTGGATAATTGGTAATTAGTTTATTACTGTCACATGTACCGAGATACAGTGAAAAGCTTTTATTTGCGTGCCATCCGGACAGATCGCGCCATACCTAAGTTCATCGAGGTCGTACAAAAGGGAAACAGAATGCAGAATAAAGTGTTACAGTTACAGAGAAAGTGCAGTGCAGGCAGACAATAAGGTGCAAGGCCATAACAAAGTAGGTTGTGAGGTCAAAAGTCCATCTTATTGTACTAGGGAACCATTCAATAGTCTCATAACAGTGGGATAGAAGCTGTCCTTGAGCCTGGTGGTACGAGCTTTCAGGCTTTTGTATCTTCTGCCTGATGGGAGGGGGGAGAAGAGAGAATGTCTGGGGTGGGTGGGGTCTTTGATTATGTTGGCTGCTTTACTGAAGCAGCGAGAAGTGTAGACAGAGTGCATGGAGGGGAGACTGGTTTCTGTGATGTGCTGGCATGGACATAATGGGCCAAAGGGCCTGTTTCAGTGCTGTGTGACACTGTGAGCAACGACATCTGTGCAGGTTCTTCATGGAAGGAAGCAGAAGTGATCCCATCACCCTCCTGTCTTCCGATCTCCTCTGCTTCAGACCTTTGTGCTCTCAATGGAGCCTGATCACTCAGTCCAAAAGCAGCAGCAATAACAAGGACCTTTCCGCAATCAAACTATTTCTTAGTGCTTAAGCCTCCTTCTTTGCCAATGGAACGAGCCCCAGTAGCTCCACATGCACCAGTTTACCAGTCTCACTAAGCTCCAGATGAATCTACACTCTGTGGCTATAAGGTCCTCTCCGCAGCCTTGCTGAGGTCGAGCTAAGTTTCTCTGAGTTTCCTGTTGCAGTACATGGCTAACTGTTACTGTCACAGCATTGCGGCCACTCACCGTTGTGAAAACACCTTCACCTCAGGCCCATTACATGGCCCAAGGCAAAAGCAAATTGCTGCAGATGCTGGAAATCTGAAATAAAAACAGAGAAGGCTTGAAACACTCAGCCACTCAGGTGGCACCTGTGCAGAGAGAAACAGTGTCAATGTCCCTGATAAAAGGGCACCAACCTGTTTCTCTCTCCACAGATGCTGAGTATTGCTGACCTGATGGCTTCATTACCAGCTTATCCCCTTTGCAACCCTGGCATCACCTCTCACAGATAACCCCCCACTTTGCATCGGGATATAGATCAGGTGGAATTTGGGCACAGAAATGGCAGATGGAGTTTAACCTGGACAAGTGTGAGGTGTTGCACTTTGGGAAGTCAATTGCAAAGGGGAAGTGTACAGTGAATGGCAGGATCATGAGGAGCACTGATGTACGGAGGGATCTTGGGCTGCAAGTCAACAGCTCCCTGAAAGTGGTCACACAAGTAGACAGGGTAGTAAAGACGGTGTAAGGCATACTTGCTCTCATTGGTCAGGGCATTGAGTACAAGAGTTGGAAAGTCATGTTGCAGCTGTATAAAACTTTGTGTACCGTTCTGGTCACCCCAGTACAGGAAGGATGCAGAGACTTTGAAGAGGTTCACCAGGACGCTGCCTGGATTAGAGGTTATGAGCTATAAGGAGAGGTTGGACAAACTTGAGTTGTTTTCTCTGGAGTGTTGGAGGCTGACAGAGGTTTATAGAATTATGAGAGGCATCGATAGTGCAGATGGTCAGAATCCGTTCCCCAGGGTGCAAATGTCAAATACCAGAGGGCAGAGGTTTAAGGTGAGGGGGGGAAGTTTAAGGAGGATTAACAAGGCAAGTATTTTTCTGCAGAGAGTGGTGGGTGCCTGGAACAGGCTGCGAGCGGAGGGGGTGGAAGCAGACACAGGAGTGGAGACAAGAAGCCGTGTTCAGCCCAGGCTCTGGGACTCTGGTTTTGGCAACAACTGGGCCATTCGTTCAGAACTGTGGAAGAACATCAGGGGCCAGCACTCCATATGAAGAGAGGCTGGTGTCTGGGCTACCACACTCCCTCTCTCCAAGGGAAGAACATCTGCTCATCAGCAATGCAAAGAAAAACAAAACTGGCAGTACTTGAAATAAGAACATTACAGACAGGAGTGGGAGCAGGACAATCTGCACCATCCCTGCTCCAACTTCCATCAAAAAGACATGATAGAGGTGAACAAAATATTAAGAGGAATAGATAGAGTGGACAGCCAGTGCCTCTTTCCCAGGGCACCAATGCTCAATACAAGAGGACATGGCTTTAATGTAATGGGGGGGAAGTTCAAGGGAGATGTCAGGGGAAGGTTTTTCACCCAGAGAGCGGTTGGGACATGGAATGGATCACAGCTGATCGTTTAACTCAGCACCAATTCCAGCATCATCCCCACCTCCCTCGACTCCCCAACCACGCAGACACCACGGCCAAGAAAGCACACAACACCTCTGCTTCCTCAGAAGGCTATGGAAATTCGGCATGTCCTCAATGACTCTCACCAACTTTTGCAGATGTACCATAGAAAGCATCTTATCCCAATGCACCACGGATTGGTACGGCAACTGCTCTGCCCGGGACCGCAAGAAACTGTGGAGAGTTGTGGACACAGCCCAGCGCATCACAGAAATCAGCCTCCCCTCCATGGGCTCTTGTCTATACTTCCCACTGCCTCAAGAAAGCAGTTAACATAATCAAAGACCCCTCCCACCCTGGACATTCTCTCTTCTCCCCACTCCCGTTGGGCATAGGATACTAAAGCTTGAGAGCGCATACCACCAGGCTCAAGGACAGCTTCTATCTCACTACTATAAGACTCTTGAACAGACATCTCATACACTAGAAGATGAACTCTTGATCTCTGAATCTGCCTTATTATGACCTTGCACCTCATTGTCTGCCTGCACTGCACTTTCTCTGTAACTGAAACACTTTATTCCGCATCTTCATTTTTACTATCTCGATGTACTTATGGTATTGGTATTGGTTTATTATTCTCACTTGTACCGAGGTACAGTGAAAAACTTGTCTTGCATACCGATCGTACAGGTCAATTCATTACACAGTGCAGTTACATTGAGTTAGTACAGAGTGCATTGATGTAGTACAGGTAAAAACAATAACAGTACAGAGTAAAGTGTCACAGCTACAGAGAAAGTGCAGTGCAATAAGGTGCAAGGTCACAACAAGGTAGATCACGAGGTCATAGTCCATGGAACAATGTGTCTGGATGGCACACCAACAAAAGCTTTTCACTGTATCTCTATACATGTGACAATAATAAACCAATTTCATCTCTGTTCTGCATGAAATCAGTGACTGAGCACAGCCCTCTGACATTGGAAATAAGAGCAGCACATCATAGAATCATAGAACCATAGAACAGCATAGCACAATACAGGCCCTTCGGCCCATCATGTTATGCAGACCTTTAAACCTCGCCTAAGACTATCTAACCCCTTCCTCCCACATATCCCTCTATTTTAAATTCCTCCATATGCTTATCTAGAACTTGACCAATGTACTTGCCTCCACCACCGCCCCAGGCAGCGCATTCCATGCACCAACCACTCTCTGCGTAAAAAACCTTCCCCTGATATCTCCCTTGAACTTCCTACCCATTACATTAAAGCCATGACCTCTTGTATTAGCATTGGTGCCCTGGAAAAGAGGCGCTGGCTGTCTACTCTATTTATTCCTCTTAATATTTTGTACAGCTCTATCATGTCTCCCCTCATCCTCCTTCTCTCCAATGAGAACAGCCCTAGCTCCCTTAGTGTCTCCTCATAATGCATCCTCTCTAAACCAGGCAGCATCCTGGTAAATCTCCTCTGCACCCTTTCCAACGCCTCCACATCCTTCCTATAATGAGGCGACCAGAACTGGACAGAGTAAGTGTGGTCTAACCAGAGTTTTGTAGAGCTGCATCATTACCTCGCGGCTCCTAAACTCGATCCCACGACTTATGAATTCTAAGATCCCATAAGCTTTCTTAACTACCCTATCCACCTGTGAGGCAACTTTCAGTGATCTGTGGATATGAACCCCCAGATCCCTCTGCTCCTCCACACTGCCCAGAATCCTGCCATTTACCTTGTACTCCGCCTTGGAGTTTGTCCTTCCAAAGTGTACCACCTCACACTTCTCCCGATTGAACTCCATCTGCCACTTGTCAGCCCAGCTCTGCATCCTATCAATATCCCTCTGCAAGCTTCGACAGCCCTCCACACTATCCACAACACCACCGATCTTTGTGTCATCTGCAAACTTGCTAACCCAGCCTTCCACCCCCTCGTCCAAGTCATTAATAAAATTCACAAAAAGTAGAGGTCCCAGAACCGATCCCTGTGGGACACCACTAGTCACAGCCCTCCAATCCGAATGCACTCCCTCCACCACAACCCTCTGCTTTCTACAGGCAAACCAATTCTGAATCCACACGGCCAAGCCTCCCTGGATCCCTTGGCCTCTGAACTTCTGAAGAAGCCTACCATGCGGAACCTTGTCAAATGCCTTACTAAAATCCATGTAGACCACATCTACTGCACTACCCTCATCAATCGTCCTGGTCACCTCCTCAAAGAACCCTATCAGGCTAGTGAGGCAAGATCTTCCCTTCACAAAGCCATGCTGGCTGTCCTTAATCAGTCCATGATTCTCTAAATGCTCATAGATCCTATCTCTTAGAATCCTTTCTAACAGCTTACCCATCACAGACGTAAGGCTCACCAGCCTGTAATTCCCTGGACTATCCCTATTACCTTTTTTTGAATAAGGGGACAACATTCGTCACCCTCCAATCCTCCGGTACCATTCCAGTGGACAACGAGGACTTGAAGATCCTAACCAATGGTTCAGCAATCTCCTCCCTCGCCTCACGAAGCAGCCTGGAGAATATTCCATCAGGCCCCGGGGACTTATCTGTCCTAATATTTTCTAACAGCTCCAACACATCCTCTCTCTTGATAGCTACATGCTCTAGAACATTACCCTTACCAACACTGTTCTCAGCAGCATCAAGACCCCTCTCCTTGGTGAATACTGAAGAGAAGTATTCATTGAGAACCTCACCCACTTCCACAGCTTCCAGGCACATCTTCCCATATTTGTCTTTAATCGGACCTACCTTTACTCTTGTCATCCTCCTGCTCTTCACGTACAAGAAGTGTCCATCCTGGACACACTTAACAAACTCTGCCCCATTTAAACCTTTGGTACTAAGCAGGTGCCAATCAATATTTGGGAAGTTGAAATTTCCCATGATAACAACCCTGTTATTTTTGCACCTTTCCAAAATCTGCCTCCCAATCTGCTCCTCAGTGTCCTTGCTGCTACCTGGGGGCCCATAGAATACTCCCAGTAGAGTAACTGCCCCTTTCTTGTTCCTAACTTCCACCCATACTGACTAGAGAGGATCCTTCTACATTATCCACCCTTTCTGCAACCGTATAAGTATCCCTGACCAGTAACGCCACCCCTCCTCCTCTTCTCCCCCCCTCCCTATCCCTTTTAAAACACTGAAATCCAGGAATATTCAGAATCCATTCCTGCCCTGGTGACAGCCAAGTTTCTGCAAGAGCCACTATATCATAGTTCCATGTATTCATCCAAGCTCTCAACTCATCACCCTTATTCCTGATACTTCTTGCATTTAAGTAAATGCACTTTAGCCCATCCACCTTACTACTTTTATACCCTGTACTCAGCTTCTCCTTCCTCAAAGCCTCTCTATATGTTAGATCTGACTTTACTCCATTCATTTCTTCCACTGACCTATCCCTCCAGTTCCCATCCCCCTTGCAAAATAGTTTAAACCCTCCCAAACCACACTAGCAAACCAGCCTGCAAGGATATTGGTCCCCCTTGAGTTCAGGTGTAACCCATCCACACTGTACAGGTCCCACCTTCCCCAGAAGAGATCCCAATGATCCAAAAATCTAAAACCTTGTCCCCTGCACCAAATCCTCAGCCACGCAGTCATCTGCCATCTCCTCCTATTCCTACCTTCACAATCACGTGGCACTGGCAGCAATCCTGAGATTGCTACCCTTGAGGTCCTGTTCTTCAGCCTTCTGCCTAGCTCCCTAAACTCACTTTTCAGGACCTCATCCCTGTTCCTACCTACATCGTTGGTACCGACATGTACCACAACTTCTGGCTGCTTTCCCTCCCGCTCAAGAATGCTGTGGACCTGCTCAGAGACATCCTGGACCCTAGCACCTGGGAGGCAACATACCATCCGGGATTCTTGCTCACGTCCACGGAACCTCCTGTCTGTGCAGGAGAAAAAGCGGAATACCTCTTAATGAAGGGAACAGCCGCCGGGGTCTTCTGCACTGTCGGCCTGTTCCCTTTCTCTTTCTCTCCCCTGACAGTCACCCATTGATCTGCCTCCTGGACCCTAGAAGTACCTGCTCTAAGGGGGGTGACTTGCCTCCCGATGCACAGTATCTACATAACTCTCTCTCTCCCTGATGCTTCGCAGTGTTTGAAGCTGCAACTCCAGCTCATCAGTTCTGAGCCAAAGTTCATCCAGCCTCCAGCCTGTACTGCAGAAGTGGTCACTGTGCACCCCAACAGGGTCCACTAGCTCCCACATCAAGCAGCTGCAGCACACCACCATGTCATCCAGCTGAACTAATTCTTTCCCTACCTAGTTTTATCCTACTTAAAATTTATAACAATAACAGTGAACCTTACTTTTACTTACCAGCCACTCACCAGTGTTGTTGCAGATGGCCTCCGCCTCTTGATGCCGAAGCCTGTTGTGCCAAGCACTCAGTCTGACTCTGTCCACTCCGACATGGCCGCTCCAAAATGGGCACTCCGCTTGACACGACCTCGTTTTTGTTGGTCTTTCTAAGGGCCCACTGTGAGGGACCCACTGCTCCAAAGTCGCCCAGGCCGATTCTGTAAAGGAAAAGCCCGCGAAACACACAAACTTTTTAAATCCTCTCAACGTACCTGTGAGGGACCCACTGCTCCAACGTCTCCCGGGCCGATTCTGTAAAGGACTGCAGATTCTGGAGCTACAAGTTAGTTCAGACAGCACCAAAGGTCTCTGACCAGAAGTATTAGCTCTGTTCCTCTCTCCACAGATGCCTCCTGTCCTGCTAAGTGTTTCCAGCAGTTTTTGAGTGTTTGCTCAGGGAGAACTGAAGAGGTATCAGGGGACGTCCATCATTGCAACTCTGCCAGCAACATCAACGTCTTTGGGAATTGATAGACAGGGCACTACCCATTACCCCAGGGGATCTGGCGTTCTTCCACAGAGAGATCGGGGAGTGTCAGAACAAGCTCCAACCCATCAAAGAATTCCTAGCATCAGCAAGTAGAAAGCAGAAACAGATTAGTGTTGAGGGCAGATGGAGCCTCAGAACAGGCGAGGACAGGCAGGCAGGTTGTACGCCGGAACAGAATTTGGGATCCCCTCCAAAAAGAAGGGTCAGAGTTCAGCAGGAATTTGGGCAGCGGGGAGAAGGGAGTCCATGTTAGAGTGGGGGCTGGACTGGGTTTGGGGGGGAAGTGGAGGGGGTGAGGGGGACCATGGAGATATGGAAATGTGTGCAGCAAAACCATTCAGACATCAGCTGATAAATTAATTGTTAAATTGGTTAATTATTGGCACACGTACCGAGGTACAGTGAAAAACTTGTTCTGCATGCCATCCGTACAGATCATTTCATCACATCAGTGCATTGAGGTAGTACAAGGGAAAACAATAACAGAATGCAGAATAAAGTGTTACAGTTACAGAGAAAGTGCAGTGCAGGCAGACAATAAGGTGCAAGGTCATAACGAGGTAGATATATTCTGCATTCTGTTGTTTTCCCTTGTACTACCTCAACGCACTGATGTGATAAATTGCTCTGTATGGATGACATGCAAAACAAAGTCTTCACTGTACCTCGGTACATGTGACAATAATAAACCAATTTACCAGGACATTTCAGAGGCACCTGCACTGAAAGTCTCATCTTGGGGGCAAATACAACAGAGACGGAGGAGCTGGGAGAATGGGATACTTCCAGAAGGCAGGTTTGGACAAAGAGTAATGGGGATAGTTGTGGGAGCCAGTGGGTTTTGTAATGGATGTTAGTAGTTAGCCTGCCTCCCGAGATGGAGACAGAGAGACCCACAAGAGGAAGGAAGAGTCAGAGATTACCTATGTGAAGGTGCGGGCAGGGTGCAAACTTGACAGCAAAAGTAATGAGGCACTGCATGAATGCAGGAGGCGGCACCAACGCAGTCAGCGATGTATCGGAGAAAGAACTGAGGGAGTGGGCCCAGGTACGACTGAAACAAAGACTACTCCACACACCCCACTAAAAGACGGGCATATATTGGGCCCATGTGGTGCTCGTGGCCACACCTTCGTTCTGGAGGAAATGAGAGGTTTTGAAGGAGAAGTTGTTTAATGTGAGGATGAGTTTATCAGTGAAGATTTACGAGGATATTGCCGGGACTCGAGGGCCTGAGTTACAGGGAGGGGTCGGCCAGGCTGGGTCTTTATTCCTTGGAACGTAGGAGAATGAGGGTCGACCTTATAGAAGTGTTTAAAATTATGAGAGGCATGGATAAGGTGGACGGTAACAGTCTTTTCCCCAGGGTAGGGAAGTCCATGACTAGGGGGCATGGGTTTAGGGTGAGAGGGGAAAGATTTAAAAGGGACCTGAGGGGCAAATTTTCCACGCGGAGGGTGGTGAGTGTATGGAACGAGCTGCCAGAGGAAGTGGGTGAGGCAGGTGCAACAGTATCATTTAAGAAGCACTTGGATAGGTACATGGAGGGGCGGGGCCTGGAGGGGTATGGACCGAATGCAGGAAATTGGGACGAGCTGGGTGGGCACCGTGGTCGGCATGGACCGGTTGGGCCAAAGGGCCTGTATCCCTGCTGTATTGCTCTGTGACTATGAGTCAGCCAGACAAATGAGTGTGGGGGTGGAAGGGAACTGGTTGGGTCTCTGCTCCTCTCTGCTGCAAAGGGCTCTCAGACCATCCCAGTGTGGGACAGAGGCATAAAGGGATTGTACATCCAATGTGCAGATGGGTCTGTTGGAACCAGGGACTGGAAACGGTCAGAGTAGCAGAGAGCATTGAAAGTATCACAGATATAAGGTGTGAAGGGACTGGGGAAAGATAAGATTTTATTAGTCACATGTACATCAAAACACACAGTGAAATACATTTTTTGCGTAGTGATTTTGGGGGGCAGCCCTCAAGTGTCGCCACACTCCCAGCGCCAACATAGCATGCCCATAACTTCCTAACCCGTACGTCTTTGGAATGTGGGAGGAAACCGGAGCACCCGGAGGAAAGGATCAGTAATTGCTGCACCTACCGCTACATTGGTCTCACCCTACCACAGATATTCCCTTTGCTCTCCCCTGCCTCCCCTGCCTCCCCTGCCTCCCCTGCCTCCCCTGCCTCCGCTGCCTCCCCTGCCTCCGCTGCCCTCCCCTGCCCTCCCCTGCCTCCGCTGCCCTCCCCTGCCTCCGCTGCCTCCCCTGCCTCCGCTGCCTCCCCTGCCTCCCCTGCCTCCCCTGCCTCCGCTGCCTCCCCTGCCTCCGCTGCCTCCCCTGCCTCCCCTGCCCTCCCCTGCCTCCCCTGCCTTCGCTGCCTCCGCTGCTACTTGCACTACCTGCACTACCTGCTTTCTCCTCTTTCCCAGTTCTGACGAGGGGTCTGGGACCTGAAGCATTGACTGCGCGACAGTGTCTTTACTTCCTTAGGAGGTTTGGCTCGTCACCGAACACTCTAACACAGTGGTTTCCAACCTTTTTCATGCTGTGGCCCCCCAGAACATGTCCTTGCTAGATGGCAGGCCCCCAAAGCCCACAAAATCAAACAATCGATGATTCATGCATACAACACTTGTTACTGCACACAGGCCCTATTGAAACAGTGACTATTTCAATCACTGATAATTATCAGCGGTGTCTTTCAGTGTTCAGTTCAATGTGAAGGTTGTGCCTGTTTTTACACTGCAGAGTTTGTCCAAACGTGGTGGTATGTGCGACAAACACACGTGTATGTCATCCTCAATATTCAGTCTTGATCTGTATTTGGTTTTCATGGCAGTGACTGCAGAAAATGCTATTTTGCACAAGTAAATGGTCGCAAATGGTAACAGAACATTGACGGCTTTGCCGGACAGCAGTGGATACTCCTGGGAACATGCTATCCAGAACGACAACTGTGACATTCGGTTGAACTACAAGCGCAAAGTCCTGTCAGATGACAGTTCAGCCAATTCTTCTTGTTCACGTCCAGTTAAATCAGTAAACATGCATTCAAACGGATTTCAAATCCAATCAAACATGCTCATGTCATCGTTGCCGAAATAGTCATGGAAATAATGTGACAGCTGTTGAATATGGTTCAAAATGGTGCTCGCAATGGCCTCTGCCTTAGTCCCGTTCACTGTCAGAAGGTCAGCCAGCAACGGAAACATATCATAGACGCCTTGCTCGCATCTTCCCTTCCAGATGCGGAGTTTTTTTCTGGAAGGCATTGATTTTGTCGTGCATTTTCAGAACATTTGAGCCAGGTCCTTGCAATGATAGATTTAAGCTGTTCAAAATGTCGAAAATATCTGCAAGATAAGCTAATCTGGCAACCCAGGTCTCATCTGTCAAGAACTGTGCCAATGATCTGTTATGCTTATTTAGAAAAATGAGCAGTTCATCTCGCAATTCATATACGCACTGCACAACGCGGCCTCGTGACAGCCATCTGACTTCTGTATGTAGCAACAAATGCTTATGTTCGGTTTCCATTTCACGGCATATGTTTTCAAACAAACGATGATTGAGCGGCCTGGCTTTGATAAAGTTAACGATTTTAATGCACGTGGAAAAAACACATCCGCAAGATTTTCATCCATATCCTTTGCAGCCAAAGCCTCACGGTGAATCATGCAGTGGGTTGCTGCTACATGTGGAGCTACTTCTTTCACTCATGCGACTAGACTCAACTTCCGTCCCGTCATTGTGGCAGCACCATCCGTGCATACTCCAATACACTGTGTCCACGCCAATGCCGATTGTACCAAAGAAGTGTCAAGCACACGGAAAAGTTCTTCACCGGTTGTACGCCCTGGGAGCGCCTTGCAAAACAAAGTCTTCCAAAGCCTCTCCTTCCCAGCAATATCGAACATAAACCAACAACTGCGCAGCACTGGCAACATCAGTACTTTCATCGAGCTAAATCGCAAATCTGCCTTGCTGAAGACGTGCTATCAGCTGGCTCTGTATATCTTCTGCCTTATCGCCAGTTCTTCTGCTTACTGTGTTATCAGACAGTGGAATGGCTTTCAGTTTTTGACTGGATTCTTTTCCCAGTACAACTTCGCACATATCTACTGCTGCAGTATAAGCTCTTCTCCAATTGTGTGAGGTTTTCTGGAACATGCTATTCATAATGCTACCAAATACGATGCGCGAAGAGCCTTCTCGTTTACAGTGGCGCAGGCTGTCATTTTGCCTTTCTGCTTGAGGTACAGCTCCTTTTGCCGCTCAAAATATTCCTTCGGCTTAACTGGCAATATCTGGATGCACTGTTGTTAAATGGCACTTCAATTTTGCTGGTTTCATTGCGTCGCTGGACAGTGTTTGCAAACACACAACACGGAGAGGTTGGTCCGCATTTGTCCCCACTGCGATGAAGCCACATGAAATGTATCCTGGATCGTACTTGCATTGTTTTCTCTTTTGGTCACCCTTATCCCCTTCGTCATCAGAATCTTCCCGTTTCTGGTCAGCTTTTCTCTTCAGAAATTTCTCCACACTCAGCAATACACGCTGGACAGTTTAATTACTATTACTGATAAACAAAATTATCAAAACTAATCTCAAATTTACACGCTTGCGCACTTTTCATTTAACAGTGACATCACTGTGGCATAAATGCACGGTAAGTAAGCAATATTATTAAGGCACACCAACAACGTCACTCAGTCTCGCTAACACTACAGTGCACAACAGAATAGTAGTGAGTAGTGAACACTACTGACTACTCTGACTACACAAATGGAATATTAAGCAGCAGCTGACTGGAAGGGAACACCAGCTAAGTCTCTAAGATTGCCGTCTATAACAGATAGAACAGATATGGCCGATTTTCTGAATCATGGAAAAATGGACCAAGCAAGTAAGCTACATCTTTGTAACGGGTCGCTTTTCCATTTTTTCTTGGCTTGCTCGCGGACCCCCGGCAAACCGCTGCAGACCCCCAGGGGTCCGCGGACCACAGGTTGAAAACTTCTGCTCTAACAAACTTCTACAGATGTGCTGTTGAAAGTATCCTGACTGGTTGCATCACGGTCTGGGACGGCAATTTGAATGCGCAGGAACGTAAGAAGCTGCAGAGAGTAGTGGACTCAGCCCAATACATCACAGCACATCCCTCCCCACCATCGGGAGTATCTACACAAGGTGCTGCCTCAAGAAGGCAACATCCATCATCAAAGATCCCCACCATCCGGGCCATGCCATCTTCTCGCAGCTCCCATCGGGCAGGAGGTACAGAAGCCTGAAGTCCCACACCACCAGGTTCAGGAACAGCCACTTCCCTTCAACCATTCAGCTCTTGAACCAACCTGCACAACCCTAATCACTGCAGTTTAGCAACACTGGAACCATTTTGATCATTTTGCACTAAAATGCACTTTGTTTTTTTTAAATTTTGTTCTTTCTTGTAAAATTTGTGTATAATTTATGTTTATGTTTTTCTTGTGAATGCTGCTTATCTGATGCTGTGTGCCTGTGAAGCTGCAGTAAGTAAGTTTTTCATTGCACCTGTGCACACATGGACTTGTGCAGATGACAATAAACTCGATTTTGACCCCGTTTCTCTCTCCACAGACGCTGCCTGACCTGCTGAGTGTTTCTGGCGTTTTCTGCTTTTATTACATAAACATAATGACTACAACAGTAGGTTAGAGTTTGGGGATCCTGCGGCAAGTGACTCACTTCCTATCACCACACGGCCTTCCCACTATCTACAAGGCACGTCAGGAGTGTCACAGAGTCAGAGTCAGACTGCACAGAAACAGACTCTTCAGCCCAACTCATGAGAGGCATAGACAAGGTAGAGAGGTGGAATCTTTGTCCCAGTGTAGAAATGGCAACACTAGAGGAATGTAGCTTTTAGGGTGAGAGGGGGAAGTTTAAAGATGTGCGGGGCAAGTTTTTATTTCACGTAGAGTGTGGTAGGTGTCTGGAATGTGCTGCCAGGGGTGGTGGTGGAAGCAGATATGATCATGGTGTTTAAGAGGCTGTTAGACAGACACATGAACAGGCAGGAAATGGAGGGATATGGATCATGTGCAGGCAGAAGGGATTTAGTTTAATTTGGCATCATGGTCAGCACAGACACGGTGGGCTGAAGGGCCTGTTCCTGTGCTCTCTCTCTCTATGGCTCGGTGATTGGAGAGTGCTTGATTGTCACTCCCTCCCCTGGCTGCAGTGTGCACCGTCTACCAAACGTACCACAGTGACTCACCCAGGCTACTCCGACATCACATCCCAAACCCACCTCCTCTCCCACCGAGGGCAGGGGAGCGCCACCGCCTGCCGATTCCCCTCCAGGTCCCACACCGCCCCGACTGGGGAATGTATCACCCTTCATCATCTCTGCACCTCCCTCCCCAACAACGATCACTGCTCACCAATGGGCAGGGGCTGGTGGGGATCGGGAATTCATGACGTGGTGATGGAACATGGGTGTGGTGTAACCAGGACTGAAGGAGCCATGTCAGACAATGGATAGCATTGGGCTGCAGGCTGAATGGCCTGTGTGTTGGAGGGGAAAGGCTCCAGCTGCCTTTGTTATCCTGCAACACGTGTTCCCAGGGTTGGGGAATCACGAACGAGAAGGCAGAGGTTGAGGGCAAGAGGGGCGAGATTTAATAGGGACCTGAGGGGCAACTTCTTCACCCAGAGGGTGGTCCGTACATGGAACGAGCTGCTGGGGAAGTGGTTGAGGCAGGTACAGAAACAATGTTTAAAAGGCACTTGGACAGGTACATGGACGGGAAAGGTTTAGAGGGATATGGACCAAACACTGGCAAATGGGACGAGCTTGGATGGGGCATCTTGGTCAGCATGGACCAGTTGGGCCGAAGGGCCTGTTTCCGTGCTGTATGACTCTACAACGATAACACCTTCCCTCTCTCCACCAACCCCTGACAAGGCAGAGTCACCATCAGATTATAAAACAATACAAAATTCTTCACAGTGTGACAGCTGGGTGTCCTGGATGAGGGGGTGAGAGGGGAGATCAGGGCTGGGTGTCCTGGAGCAGGGGGTGAGAGGGGAGATCAGGGCTGGGTGTCCCGGAGCAGGGGGTGAGAGGGGAGATCAGGGCTGGGTGTCCGGAGCAGGGGGTGAGAGGGGAGATCAGGGCTGGGTGTCCTGGAGCAGGGGGAGATCAGGGCTGGGTGTCCCGGAGCAGGGGGAGATCAGGGCTGGGTGTCCCAGAGCAGGGGTGAGAGGGGAGATCAGGGCTGGGTGTCCCGGAGCAGGAGGTGAGAGGGGAGATCAGGGCTGGGTGTCCCGGAGCAGGAGGTGAGAGGGGAGATCAGGGCTGGTGTCCCGGAGCAGGGGGTGAGAGGGGAGATCAGGGCTGGGTGTCCCGGAGCAGGGGGAGATCAGGGCTGGGTGTCCCAGAGCAGGGGGTGAGAGGGGAGATCAGGGCTGGGTGTCCTGGAGCAGGGGAGATCAGGGCTGGGTGTCCCGGAGCAGGGGTGAGAGGGGAGATCAGGGCTGGGTGTGCTGGAGCAGGAGGTGAGAGGGGAGATCAGGGCTGGGTGTCCCAGAGCAGGGGGTGAGAGGGGAGATCAGGGCTGGGTGTCCCGGAGCAGGGGGTGAGAGGGGAGATCAGGGCTGGGTGTCCCAGAGCAGGGGGTTAGAGGGGAGATCAGGTGGGCCGCTGCTATCACCAACTGCCGGTGGAATTCAGGACGGACGGGGCGTTTGGTGAACGGGACTCCATCAGACGTTTGGGGGGCAGGATATCTCTTCTCTATTTTCTTTCTGGCTGGTGTGTTGTGACACAGAAAGTTCCGGAAGTGTCAGGCAGCAGTAACGAACAGGGGAAGCACCTGCTGTGTGGGGAGGAAATTTCACTGTTGCCATTTCATCATCGCCCAGCACCCCACAGTCAGGTGGCGAGCTGACTGAAACCGTTGTGGCAACTCACCACGGGGGCCTTTCCTCTCAAAAGTTCCACCACCAGCCACCTCATCACCTTTCCTTCTCCAGGGAAACTCCCTCACCCTGGGTAGGAGGGGTGTTTCCTCCCACACACCGATTGGAGCATCAACCTGCTCCTGTCTCACCTTGTACGCAGTGATGGTCACCGTCAGTGAGGGGCACGGACAGTGAGGGTCATAGTGAGTGTCATAGTGAGGGTCACGGACAGCGAGGGTCATAATGAAGGTTATACCTGAGGGTCGTAGAAACATAGAAACCCTACAGCACAATTCAGGCCCTTCAGCCCACAAAGCTGTGCCGAACATGTCCCTACCCTAGAAATAGAAAGCAGCGTCACAGGTAGACAGGGTGGTGAAGAAGGCTTTTGGCACGCTGGCTTTTGTCAGGCAGGGCACTGAGTACAGACGTCAGGATGTTACGTTGCAGTTGTATAGGACGTTGGTGAGACCACACCTAGAGTATTGTGAACAGTTTTGGTCGCCCTGCTGTAGGAAAGATTCCATTAAGCTGGAAAGAGCGCAGACGGAGATTTACAAGGATGTTGCCGGGACTTGAGGGACTGAGTTATGGAGAGAGTTTGAGCAGGTTTGGACTTCTTTATTGGAGCGTTGGAGAATGAGGGGTGATCTTATAGAAGTCTATAAAATCATGAGGGGCATAGACAGGGTGAATGCACTCAGTCTGTTTCCCAGGGTTGGGGAATCAAGGACTAGAGGGCGGAGGTTTAAGGTGAGGGGAGAGATGTAACTGGGACCTGAGGGCCTGTTTCTGTGCTCTGTGACTCTGTCACTGTGTAACATCCCACTGCCCAGCTATAACATTCCTCAAAACCACCCCCTCACACTCCAGACCCCAATAACCCTCTGCCCATCGCCCATTCCCCCACCATTTCCCAACCTCTGTTGTGAGTGAAGGGAACAGATTCGGAGGATCTCAAAAGTAAAGGACTCTGAACAACAGTCTGGCAAGGAAGGGTTTTATTTACAAAGACAAACGCGGGAAACGGTAACGGGGCAACACACACACACACCCCGGTGATAGCGAGCGTGGGGACATTGCAACAAGGGTAAGATATACACACACACAGACAGACACACACACAGACAGACACACACACAGACAGACACACAGACAGACACACAGACACACACACACAGACACACACACACACACAGACACACACACACAGACACACACACACAGACACACAGAACGAACTGGGTACAAACAATCAAGGGAAAATATGCTACCTGCCACCCCTTGACTCAGGGCAGGCACGGTTCTATGCTACCAGGGATATTAACTAATTTCGCCAGCGCCGTTACGGTTCCTCGGCCTGGAATGAAGCAGAAGCTCCTAACTCCACCAAACAGTGCACAGCTTACCGACAAGGCATCCCTCGGAGACAAAAGAGAGAGAACCACGCACATGCGGCACTCTTTATAGTGCTGGAGGGCTGGCGGTCTAGCCCAGGTAGTTGAAACAGGCCAATGGCCTGAGGCCAAGTACAAAGGTGCTTAAAGGGGCCAATGGTCAGGCGTGCACTGATGGGTGGGGTGGAGCCAAACCTTGATTGACAGTGGTGTGTCTTCCAACCAGGTAGGGGCAGTGTTGTCACGTGACAGCCACGACCCTCCACAATACAACCTCTCCCCACAGAAGTGATCACAGCAAACTCAAAGCCCCCAGTCCTGCACCCTCTGAGCTCGGCACTCCTTGCCCAGTCCGGCCTGTGTGATCCAGACTCCCCAATGTGGTCATCTCTGAACTGCCCTCTGCAGTGGCCCAACAACTCCTCAGTCCAAGGGCAACAGGGGATGGCCCTGCTCCCGAATGTGGATAAGAACCAGCCCACCACACCCGTGTCCAGGTCTGGGGCCCCATAGGGTATGGGTGTGTCAAAGTTCAGAGGTCCTGCTCCCTTGTGCCCCAGTGAATCATGGGACAGCCCAGCATGGGGTGTGGAGGGGACTCAGGGTGGGAGTAAGGTCAGGGTTGTGTGGACAGTGTCCACAGCAAGGAAGACGGTGGAGAGGGAGCTTCACCTTGTGTCTGACCCCGGGAGTGTGTGATGGGACGGTGTAGAGGGAGCTTCACTCTGTGTCTGATCCCGGGAGTGTGTGATGGGACGGTGTAGAGGGAGCTTCACTCTGTGTCTGACCCCGGGAGTGTGTGATGGGACCGCGTAGAGGGAGCTTCACCCTGTGTCTGACCCCGGGAGTGTGTGATGGGACGGTGTAGAGGGAGCTTCACTCTGTGTCTGACCCCGGGAGTGTGTGACGGGACGGTGTAGAGGGAGCTTCACTCTGTATCTGACCCCAGGAGTGTGTGACGGGATGGTGTGGAGGGAGCTTCACCCTGTATCTGACCCTGGGAGTGTGTGATGGGACGGTGTAGAGGGAGCTTCACTCTGTGTCTGACATGTATGGTCGCTGTCCTGGGACTGGGGCAGTGTTTATCAGGCTTGTAATACTAATAGTGTGAGCTGGCAGACTGTGCAGATTGTGTGAGGGCGGTCTCTGCACATGGTGGGGAGGGCGGTTCTGGGACCTGGCGCTGTGGGGGCGGGACCGGTTCACGATCGGTCCAGGAACCACAGCACAGACTCAGTCCCAGCGGCCCGGCGAGCAGAGCGGAGGCAGCGCGGTACAGGAGGATCCCACAGCCCGGACACCGTGAGTACCGGCACAGGAGGATCCCACAGCCCGGAACCGTGAGAACCGGCACAGGAGGATCCCACAGCCCGGACATCGTGAGAACCGGCACAGGAGGATCCCACAGCCCGGATACAGTGAGAACCTGCACAGGAGGATCCCACAGTCCGGACACAGTGAGAACCTGCACAGGAGGATCCCACAGTCCGGACACAGTGAGTAACGGCACAGGAGGATCCCACACCCTAGCATAGAAGGATCCCAGGCCCAGGAGGGTCCCGGCACAGGAGGATCCCACAGGGAGGGCACAGGACGATTTCAGCTGACCCGGAGGAGAGCGGCTGAGGGAGACTCCGAGCTGTTCCCGGGGGGAGCCCGCGGGTGACATGCTGACCGACCAGGTGAAGAGGGAGCGGCGGGCCTGAGGAGGGAGCCCGGACCCCCCTCCCGCCCCCGGGGGGGCGGCCACCGATGCCCCGCCGCCCCGCGCCGCCCCGCACCCTTGAGGCATGATGTCCAACCACACCACCCTGGCCGTGGCTCGCTGGGAGGGGGTGCGTTCCCCCCTCATCCCCACCGTCATGTTCGTCTTCGGGGTGGTGGGCAACCTGGTGGCCATCGTGGTGTTGTCCAAGAGCCGCCGGGAGCAGAAGGAGACCACCTTCTACACGCTGGTGTGCGGGCTGGCCGTCACCGACCTTCTGGGCACCTGCCTGGTGAGCCCCATCACCATCGTCACCTACCTGCGGGGCACCTGGCCCGGGGACAGCGCCTTGTGTGAGTACGCCTCCTTCGTCCTGCTCTTCTTCGGCACGGCTGGCCTCAGCATCATCTGTGCCATGTCCCTGGAGCGCTACCTGGCCATCAACCACGCCTACTTCTACAACCACTACATGGACAAGCGGCTGGCCGGCCTCACCCTCTTCACCATCTACGCGGCCAACACCCTGTTCTGCGCCCTGCCCTCCTGCGGCCTCGGCCGGACCGTCAAACAGTTCCCCCAGACCTGGTGCTTCATCGACTGGCGGACTAACCACACTCGGCACGCCGCCTACTCCTACATGTACGCCGGCTTCAACTCCTTCCTCATCCTGGTGACCGTGGTGTGCAATGTGCTGGTGTGCGGCGCCCTGATCCGCATGCACCGCCAGTTCATGCGCCGCACCTCGCTGGGTCCCGGGCCCCGGCCGGCGCTGCCCCGCCACCGCAGCAGCTTCCGACGGCTGGCCGGCGCCGAGATCCAGATGGTCATCCTGCTGATCGCCACCTCGGCCGTGGTCCTCATCTGCTCCAGCCCGCTGGTGGTGAGTGTCTGTGCTGCGGGGTCCACCTCACCCACCCCTGGAGTAACCCACCTCACCCTCCCCTGCTGGTACCCACCCCACCCCAGGTGGTCAGTGTCCATCCTACACCATGTAACCCACCCCACCCGCCCCTGGTGGTCAGTGTCTGTGCTGCAGAGTCCACCCCACCCCACCCCTGGAGTAACCCACCTCACCCCTGGTGGTCAGTGTCTGTGCTACAGGGTCCACCTCACCTCACCCCTGGTGGTACCCACCCCACCCTTGAAGTAACCCACCCCACCCTCCGCTGGTTGTCAGTCTAACCCACCACACCGCTGGTGGTCACTGTCCGTCCTACACCACGTAACCCACCTCTGGAGTAACCCACTCCACCCATGGTGTTCAGTGTCCATCCTACACAGTCTAACGCAGCCACCCTGCACCACTCTGCCTGGGGGTCTCCCATTTAGGGTCTCCTTACCTAGGGAAGGAGATATGGGCATGTACTGGTAGAGCCATCAACTCCCAGCTCCAGAGACCCAAGTTCGATCCTGACTTTGGGCACTGTCTGTGTGGAGTCTCCATGTTCTCCCTGTGACCGCGTGAGTCCCAAAGACGTGTGGGGTTGGTGGGTTAATTGGCTGTTGTGCATCACCCCCAGTGTGTGGATTAGGGGTGGAATCTGGGGGGAGTGGATGGGAATGTGGGGAGAATGAAATAGGAACTGTGCAGGATTAGTATTGTTGATGGTCAGCACAGACTCAGTGGGCCAAAGGGCCTCCCTGTGACTCAGACTCACCCGACCGTTCCAGGAGTGGTTTAGGGAGAGTTGGGTAAAGTGGGACTGTACTTCACTGCAGAAAGAGCTGATCTCATCAAATGTTACAGAACACTCACAGGGCTGGGCAGGCTGGGGGCAGGGAGGGTGATTCCCCTGACCGAGGGGTGCAGGACCAGGAGTCACTGACTCAGAACCAGGGCTCGGCTGCTCAGGGAAGTTTCTTCACTCAGAGGGTGGTGACCCTTTGGAGTCTATGCCTCGTGGGGTGTGAGGCTCAGTCACTGGGTTCATTCGGAGCAGAGATCATTTTGTGGGTATCTCAGTGTTGAAGGGCATGGAGACAGTGCAGGAGGATGGTTTGGGGGTCTTGTTGAATGGTGGAGGGGTGGTGTTGGGCCGGGGGGAGGGAGGACGTTTCCTCCTGGAGGTTATCTCACTGTGACCTAGGCCCCAACGATGGCCAATACCAGAGGACATCAGTTTAAGGTCAGAGGAGGAAAGTTCAGGGGAGATGTCAGAGGTAGGTCCTTTACACAGAGAGTGGTGGGTGCCTGGAATACACTGCCGGGGGTGGTGGGAGAGGCTGATACAATAGGCACATTTAAAAGACTTTGAGATACGAACATGGATGTAAGAAAAATGCAGGGTTATGGGCTGTGCAGGAGGGTAGGGTTAGATTGATCATGGAGGAGGTTTATATAGGTTGGCACAACATGGTGGGCTGAAGGGCCTGTACTGTGCTGTACTGTTCTATCTGTTCCAAGCCCCCATTCCTCCTCCTTATTCCCACAGCCCTGCAGCTTAATCCCTCTCACACAAACACACATCAGCCCTCTTCACTGCTTTTCCCACTCACCACCACCCCCCCCCCAACCCCCACTCGGGTCAAGTTACAGCCAACACTTAACCCACCGACCCCGCATGCCTCTGGGACGTGGGAAGGAATCAGAGCACCCAGGGGAAACCCATGCGGTCACAGGAAGGACGTGGAAGCTCCACACAGACAGCGCTGGAGGTTGGGATCGAACCCAGGTCTCTGGAGCTGGGACACAGCAGCACTACCTGCCGCACGTGTCACCCATATGGTCCACTCCTGCTTTTATTTCTCAGGAAGAGTCAGGATCACACCGACAGGGTTGACGTGTTCTGCTGCTCTGAAGGAGCTGAACGCCCAGTCTCCGTGCATCCCTCCAACAATCTCCACGCAGCCCTGCTCTGGTCCTTGGAGAACATTCCAACTCCATCTCCCGCCCTGCTCACACCAGCTGGCTGGGGACGCTCCCTCTCCTGGGTCCCTTGGGCTGCCAACCATCCAAGTCGAGTCTATTGTCACGTGCACAAGGTGAGGTACAGATACAGGGAAAAGGTTGCTCACAGCAGCATAATAGGTACGTGGGTACAGACAACACACGGACCGTGAATCACACACGCATTATACAAGACGGTGAAGAAGAAAGACTGTAAAACAAGACATTAGTGCAAAAAAGTCAGAGACAAGTGCTGTGCTGGTTCACTGTGAGGGTGAGTGGTTCGTGGTGAGAGGTGTTGCAGGGAGCTATGAGTGTTTATGGGAGCCGGTCGCCACCTGCAGACCAACCAGGAGTTGTTCAGATACAAAGCTGGCAGGGCTGGCAGTGATCCAGTAGCACAGCGCTCCCAGTGTCCGTCACCCACCGACAGTGCTCCCAGTGTCCGTCACCCACTGTGGGCAGGGTCACACCCACCGACAGTGCTCCCAGTGTCCGTCACTCCCCCCTGCAGACACCCCTGCACCTTCACGGGTCCACAGCCTGAGTTATAGGGAGAGATTGGACAGAGAATGTAACGTCACCGAAGACACAGAAGCCCTCACAGATTTACGCGGATGTTGCCAGGATTCGGGGGCCTGAATTATGGAGAGAGGTTGGGCAGGCTGGGACTTTATTCTCTGGAGCGTAGGAGAATGAGGGGAGATCTTATAGAGGTGTATAAAATCATGAGGGACACAGACAGGGTGAATGTACACAGTCTTTTTCCCAGGGTTGGGGAATCAAGAACTAGAGGGCACAGGTTTAAGGTGAGAGGGGAGAGATTTAAAGGGAGCCTGAGGGGCAGCTTCTTCACCCAGAGGGTGGTCGTATGTGGAACGAGCTGCCAGAGGAAGTGGTTGAGGCAGGTACATTAACAATGTTTAAAAGACACTTGGACAGGTCCATGGATAGGGAGGGTTTAGAGGGAGCCAAGCACAGGCAGGTGGGACAAGTTTAGATAAACATCCTGGTCCGGTACAGATGAGTTGGGCCGAAAGGCTTGTTTCTGTGGCACACTCAGTGGGGGCAGTGTTATCCTGAGGGGGTGTTGATGGGGTGGGGGGAATGTTCCCTCCTGTGGGTGAATCTAGAACTGGGGACCACTGTTTCTCATGACACTGGAGGCCATTTGGCCCTTCAGGTCCATGCCAGCTCCCAGGGGAGCAATCCCATCAGTCTCATTCCCTGTCTCATTTCCCTGTATCCCAGCAGCTCATCCACTCTCATACATTCCCATAGATTTCCCTGTGATTCTTCTCCCACATACTGGCGTCAATTTACAGCAGCCAATTCACCACGTCGTTGGGATGTGGGAGGGAACCGGAGCACCTGGGGGAAACCCACGGGGGAAAGTCACAGGGAGAACATGCAAACTCCACACAGGCAGCGCCAGAGGTCAGGTTTGAACCCGGGTCTCTGGAGCTGTGAGGCAGCGGCTCTAGCCGCTGCGCCACTGTGTCAGCCGAATAATAAGAGGTCTCCCATTTAAGAGAGAAATGAGACCATAAGACATAGGAACAGAATTAGGCCATTTGGACCATCAAGTCTGCTCTGCCGTTCGATCCTGGCTGATTTATTTTCTCCTCTCAACCCCATTCTCCTGCCTTCTCCCCGTAACCTTTGACACCCTCACTATTCAAGAACCTATCAACCTCCACTTTAAATATACCTAATGACTTGGCCTCCACAGCTGTCTGTGGCAATGAATTCCACAGAGTCACCGCCCTCTGGCTAAAGAAATTCCTCCTCATCTCTGTTCTAAAGGCTCGTCCTTCTATTCTGAGGCTGTGCCCTCTGGTCCTAGACTCTCCCACTACTGGAAACATCCCTCTCCACACCCACTCTATCCAGGCCTTTCAATATTCAGTAGGTTTCAATGAGATCCCCCCTCATCCTTCCAAACTCCAGTGAGTACAGGCCCAGAGACATCAAATGCTCCTCATACATTAACCCTTTCATTCCGGGGATCATTCTTGTAAACCTCCTCTGGACCCTCTCCAATGCCAGCACATCCTTCCTTAGATATGGGGCCCAAAACTGCTCACAATACTCCAGATGTGGTCTGACCAACGCCTTATAAAGCCTCAGCATTACATCCTTGCTTTTATATTCTAGTCCTCTTGAAATGAATGCTAACATTGCATTTGCCTTCCTCACCACCGACTCAACCTGCACGTTAACCTTTAGGGAATCCTGCACTGGGACTCCCAAGTCCCTTTGCGTCTCCAATTTCTGAATTCACTCCCCATTTAGAAAGCTGTCTACGCCTTTATTCCTTCTACCAAAGTGCATAACCCCACACTTCCCCACGCTGTGTTCCATCTGTCACTTCCTTGCCCATTCTCCCAACCTGTCCAAGTCCTTCTGCAGACATGAGGTGAAATGTTGTAAGCAGTTGTGCAGGTGACAGGCAGAGATCTCCTGGAATGCTCAGGGGTCCTCGTGACCTCCCTCCATTGCCGTGTCCAGGATGGGACTGCTGTTGACATTCCCAGCCGTGAACACGTATCCGGGGTCAGAGGAGCTACAGGCTACCCAGTCCGGCACAGCTGTGGGCAGGGCGCTACCATCAGCTCAGCCTGGCCAGAGTCCATCAGCTCCGTCCTACCCTTCTCCCAGCTGGGGAAGAAAACATCTGCAGTTGGAGGTCCTCAAGCCAGATGTGGGATTGCCACTGATCTTTTAGCTCAGCAGCACTTTCTGACCCTTCCCTCCCACATAGCCCCCCCATTTCTCTATCATTCACGTGGCTATCTAAGAGTCTTTTAAATGTAGTGCAGCGGTTAGTGTAACGCTTTTACATTGCCAGCGACTGGGTTCAATTCCCGCCGCTGTCTGTAAGGAGCTTGTACGTTCTCCCCGTGTCTGCGTGGGTTTCCTCCGAATGCTCCGGTTTCCTCCCACATTCCAAAGACGTACGGGTTAGGAAGTTGTGGGCATGCTACGTTGGCGCCAGAAGCCTGGTGACACTTGCGGGCTGCCCCCAGAACACTCTATGCAAAAGATGCATTGCACTGTGTGTTTCGATGTACGTGTGACTAATAAAGAAATCTGATCTTATCTTAATGTATCTGCCCTCACAACCTCTGCCAGCAGTGCGTTCCACGCACCCACCACTCTCTGTGTAAAAAAACTTACCCCTGACATCCCCCATAACTTCCTCCACCTTAAATTTCTGCCTGCACATGATCCATATCCCTCTATTCCCTGCATATTCATGTGTCTAACAGCCTCTGAACACCTCTTTCGTACCTGACTCCACCACCCCCCCGGCAGCCTGTTCCAGGCACCCACCACTCTGGGTAAAACACTTGCCCACACATCTCCTTTAATGTATGCCCCTCCCATGGACGGCTGGCATTGAGCCGATGGGCCGAAGGGCCTGGTCCTGTGCTCTCTCTCTCTCTCTCTCTCTCTCTGACTCTGTGACAAATCTTCCAACTTCAAAACTATTCCTCCTTTGTCTGTTTTGTCCCAGTGGATGACCTGTCGTGCTCCATGTTACCCTCCACCTGACCCCATTCCCTTCCCCACATGCCGTACCCTCCCCGATTCACCCCTGTCTTCCTGTAACTCCTGGAGGGGACCCACTGCCCCAACCCTGCTGGTCAGAGCCACAATACTCTCCAGCTGCTACCTTGGAGACGGGAGCCAGGCCGTTCCCACTTTAACAGACACCCCTCCCTAACTCCAAGCTCCACCCAGATGTTTGTGTGCCACGGGCCACATCTGGCCCGAGATGAGCTTCTGAACACATCTGCACACCATCACTGCCTCCCACCCCAGGTCAGTACCGACCCTGGATCCCTGCCCCCTGTCTTGCCAGCCCCTGAATGTGGATGGGCCCAACCCTCTGCCTGTCTCCCTTGTCTTAGCACTTAGAACATAGATCAGGACAGGAACAGACATTCGGCCCACAATATCTGTGCCACACACAAGCCGCATTAAATTAGTCATTAAACCAAACCAA
Source organism: Pristis pectinata (assembly GCF_009764475.1). Lineage (NCBI taxonomy): Eukaryota > Metazoa > Chordata > Chondrichthyes > Rhinopristiformes > Pristidae > Pristis > Pristis pectinata. The sequence goes on along the minus strand of NC_067411.1, from coordinate 2,652,829 downwards.
ACTGCATCATCGTTAGCGACAGAAGACTGGAGGGTGGCAATGTTGTGCCTTTACTTAAGAAGGGCTGCACAGAAAAACCTGGGAACTATAGACCAGTGAGCCTAACATCTGTGGTGGGTAAGTTGCTGGAGGGGATTATGAGGAATAAGATATAAAAGCATTTGGAACAACAGGGATCAATTAGGGGTAGTCAGCACGGCTTAGTGCGTGGGAGATCATGTCTCATGAATTTGATTGAGTTTTTTGATGAGGTGATCAAGAAGGTCGATGAGGGCAGGGTAGTAGATGTGGTTTATATGGACTTCAGTAAGGCCTTTGATAGGGTTCCACATGGTAGGCTGCTCTGAAAAGTTATAGTGCATGGGATCCAGGGAGATCCGGCTAATTGGATACACAATTGACTTGATGGTAGGAAGCAAAGGGCGATGGTGGAAGGTTGTTTTTTGGACTGGAGGCCTGTGACTAGTGGTGCTCCCCAGGGTCGGTGCTGGGTCCATTGCTGTTTGTCATTGATATCAATGATTCGGATGAGAATGTACAAGGCAGGGTTAGTAAGTTTGCAGATGATGCTAAAATAGGTGGTGTCATTGACAGTGAAGATGATTCAGGATGTACAGGGAGATCGTGATCAGCTGGGTCAGTGGGCGAGGAATGGCAAATGGAGTTTAATTCGGAAAAGTGCAATGTGTGGCATTTTAGGAAGACAGATGAAGGCAGGACTTTCACAGTGAACGGTAGGGCCCTGGGGAGTGTTGTAGAACAGAGGGACCATGGAGTACAGGTACATGGTTCCCTGAAAGTGGCGTCACAGGTAGACAGGGTGGTGAAGAAGGCTTTTGGCACATTGGCCTTCATCAGTCAGGGCACTGAGTACAGAAGTTGGGATGTTATGTTGCAGTTGTACAAGGCGTTGGTGAGGCTGCATTTGGAATATCGTGTTCAGCTTTGGTCTGATGAAAGATGTCGTTAAGCTGGAAAGAGTGCAGAGGAGATTTACGAGGATGTTGCTGGGACTCGAGGGCCTGAGTTATGGAGAGAGGTTGAGCAGGTTGGAGAATGAGGGGAGATTTTATGGAGTTGTATAAAATCAGAAGGGGCAGAGATAGGGTGAATGCGCACAGTCTTTTCCCCAGGGTTGGGGAATCAAGAACTAAAGGGCACAGGTTTAGGGTGAGTGGGGAGAGATATAATAGTAACCTTAGGGGCAACATTTTCACCCAGAGGGTGGTCTGTTTATGGAACGAGCTGCCAGGGGAAGTGGTTGAAGCAGGTACATTAACAACATTTAAAAAGCATTTGGACAGGTACATGGATAGGAAAGGTTTTGAAGGATAGGGGCCAAACGCAGGCAAGTGGGACTAGCTTGGATGAGCATCTTGGTCAGCATGAACCAGTTGGGCCGAAGGGAGTTAAGTCCCCTCTGCCTGCACGTGATCCATATCCCTCCATTCCCCGCATATTAATGTGTATATCTAACAGCCTCCTAAACACCTCTTATTGTATTTGCCTCCACCCCCACCCCTGGCAGCACATTCCAGGCACCCACCTCTCTCTGTGTAAAAAACTTGCCCCACACATCTCCTTTGAACTTTCCCCCTCTCACCTTAAATGCACCTTCATCAGTAGGAAGTCTCCAGAACCACCCACCTGTCCCGAGCTTGCAGTGTCCCTCTCCTCATCACCCCCCATGTCCACTGACCACATCAGTTCCCTATTCTGTTTGCAAACTTCTGTCCGATCTGGTTTCACTCCTGCTGATCGGAAGGTTTGGAGACTGTCGAGTTTACCAAAGCCAATCCCAAATCCTTAAAACAAAGCTCCCGTTTGGAACCAGGCTGAGACAAATTAGAAACATGTTTATATCCCACCAGCGCTGTTCCCTCTTGCTCATAAAACCAGAAAGCTTCACTCTCTCACGGGCTGTCCACCTTCACCCCTCACCCACCAGGAACTCCCTCTCACCTCTTGCCGAGGGAAGGTCACCGACATGCCCTGAGGTCCTCCTGCAGCGATGTTCCAGGACAGATGGTTGACCTCCAACGCCCACCTTCCTCGATGCGAGGTGTGACTCCATCTACGTGATCCCCACAGAGCAGGTTTACCAGGGCCCCGATGCAGTAATGGGCCACACACTTGCAACTCAGCTCTTTGGTCCATGTTTGGGCCCTAGCTGTGATGGGGTCTAGGGCCTGGTGGTCCTGGTGAGGGTGGTGCGGTTCACAGCTCCTGGACACGGCGATGACCCTGGTGACATCATACGCGGGAGGTCCGAAGGTCAGATGTGACCCTGGGGTCAGGAAGAGTCCGGTTCGGTCTCCCGGAACCATCAGTGGGTCCTGTGCCGGCGGTATTGGGGTATGCCCAGGGAACACAGTGCCCGTGGAGAGCTGACCCTGGGGTCCGCCAGCTCTCCCTCTCCACAGAGGCCGACCAACCTGCTGGGGACCTGACGTGCTCCACCTCGTCGCTGCGGCTGGTTCCCCACCAGTTCCTGGCCCTTGGTGTGTGCGGGGAACAGCCAGACAGTCACAGACTGCTGAGGACACAGAGACCATGGGAACAGACGCCCCCTCTGCCCCTCTGGCCTGTCCTATCCCACCATTACTGCCAGCCCATGCCACCGCTCCAGGGTCATAGAGTAATACAGCACGGAAACAGGCCCTTCGGCCCAACTGCTCCATGCTGACCACAGCATCCTCCCTGTTAGTCCCAATTGCCTACGTTCAGCCCAGAACCCTCCAACCCCCTCCCCTCCATGTACCTGTGCAAATGCCTCTTAGATGTTGCAATTGTACCCACATCCTCTGGCAGCTCACTCCAGGTACTCCCACCCTCTGTGTAAAGAAGTAACCCCTCAGGTCTCTTCTAAATCTTGCCCCTCTTAAAGAAACATAGAAAACCTACAACACAATTCAGGCCCTTCGGCCCACAAAGCTGTGCCGAACATGTCCCTACCCTAGAAATTACTAGGCTTACCCATAGCCCTCTATTTTACTCAGCTCCATGTACCTATCCAAAAGTTTCTTAAAAGACCCTATCGTATCTGCCTCCACCACCGTTGTCGGCAGCCCATTCCACGCACTCACCACTCTCTGAGTAAAAAACACCCCTGACATCTCCCCTATACCTACTCCCCAGCACCTTAAACCTGTGTCCTCTTGTGGCCACCATTTCAGCCCTGGGAAACAGCCTCTGACTATCCACCCGATCAATGCCTCTCATCATCTCATACACCTCTATCAGGTCCCTCCTCATCCTCCGTTATCTTGTATCTGTGCCTCTAGTTTTGGAACCTTGTCCTCAGTACCCCCAACACCACAGGATGATCCAGGGCACTCCTGCGTGTGTGAGGAGGTTATTGGACCTTCTCCCTGGTCACCTCTCCAGGGACCCCTCCAACCCTTGCATTCTTGCCTTCCGTTGAAGAGCGACTCTCAAAATCCAAGGCGTGGTTCTCCTCAGCTCCAGCTCCCTGGCCTCGGCCAAGCGGGGGTCCATGCTGGGATGGCGGCACCCACCCCCAACACCCTCTGCCCCCAGCAGGTCCCCACCCAGCTGCCTGCAGAGGGTGGGCCACTGCTGACATAACCTGGCACTCCCCTCAGCCACCAACCCCAGTGGAAGGCAGTCACAGAGTCACACAGCACGGAAATAGGCCCTTCGGCCCAACTCGTCCATGCTGACCAAATGCCCAACTATACTCATCCCATTTCCCAGCATTCAGTCCTTGGCCATCTCTGCCCTGCCGATTCAAGTGTTTGTTAGATGTTGTGAGAATCTCTGCCTCGGGCAGTATGTTCCAGATTCCAACCCCCCTCTGGGGGACAGAATTCCTTCCCTAAACCTCTTACCCCTTCCCCTGAACCTGGGCCCTCTTCTTACACACCTCTGCTATGGGGAAGTTTCTCATGATCCTCTCCACCCACGTCCCTTATCGTTTGGCACAGGTTTTCCCTTCCCGGCCTGTTCGCTGCAGGGAGAACAGTCCCAGCCTCTCCACACCTGATCCAAAGGGACCAAAGCTCAGCCTATGTGACGGTCACCCTCAGCACCCAGCCTCAACCAGACTGGAGTCAGTGATAGAGACACGGACACAGACCCACACCCAACACCCAGCACCCAACACCCAGCACCCAGCTCCCACACCCAACACAGCGCCCACACCCAACACCCAGCACCCAACACCCAGCACCCAGCTCCCACACCCAACACAGCGCCCACACCCAACACCCAGCACCCACACATACACCCAGCACCCACACCCAGAACCCAACACCCACACCCTGCCCCAACACCCAGCACCCACACGCACACCCAGCACCCACACCCAACACCCAGCCCCAACACCCACACCCAACACCCTGTACCCACATGCACACCCAGCACCCACACCCAACATCCACACCCTGCCCCAACACCCAGCACCCACAACCAGCACCCACACCCAACACCCACACCCAACACCGCCACAGAGTCACGGGGAGCTTTGCAGTGTTGCTGACGCGAGTGGTGGAGAGTTCGTTCGGTGGTCGGTGTCTGAAACCTCCCTGCGGGAATGTTCTCCCCCATCAGCCCTGTAATGCCCCCTGCCTCTGCCCCTGCCCTGCACCGTGCGGACCCTCTAACCCTCTCTCCCTGACCCTGCACCGTGCGGACCCTCTGACCCTCTCCCCCTGCCCTGCACCGTGCGGACCCTCTGACCCTCTCCCCCTGCCCTGCACCGTGCGGACCCTCTGACCCTCTCCCCCTGCCCTGCACCGTGTGGATCCTCTGACCCTCTCCCCCTGCCCTGCACCGTGCGGACCCTCTGACCCTCTCCCCCTGCCCTGCACCGTGCGGACTCTCTGACCCTCTCCCCCTGCCCTGCACCGTGCGGACTCTCTGACCCTCTCCCATCTCTCTCTCTCTCTCTCTCTCTCTCTGCAGATCCGGGTGTTCATTAACCAGCTGTACCGGCCGCCGGTGGTGCAGGACAGGGATCTGAACCCCGACCTGCGGGCCATCCGGATCGCTGCCATCAACCCCATCCTGGACCCCTGGATCTACATCCTGCTGCGTAAGACCGTGCTCAACAAGCTGGTGGAGAAGGTGAAGTGCCTGTTCTGCCAGCTGGGAGCGCGGCGCTCCCCCCGGGCGGGGCGGTTCCGCCAGCTGTCCCCCCGCCGGCCCTCCGGCCTCTGCAGCCACTCCCCATCCCTGGTGTCCAGGGAGCTGGCCAACGGCCACACCTTGCACACGGCGCTGGAGCTGACCGAGGCGGCGGCCGGGACAGCCGGAACGGGCCAGGCCGAGCTCGTCCAGCCACTGACCATCATGCCCCCAGGGCCGGGGCCACCTCTGGAGGACAAGCGGGGGGTCGGCCCCTTGCAGGTGACTCTCTCCGCCGAGCAGGCCAGGCAGCAGGCGGAGAGGTGCATCTAGACTGACCGAGGGGAGGGAGCGAGGAGACGGGCCGAATGGTGCCCAGGGGGTGGCAGCAGGAATGACTCCCCCCACCCACAGTGAGGAGGCAGCCCCAGGTAACCAGAGACTGGTGGACATCCCCTCCCAGGTGTGAGAGGGTCAGGGGTGTGGGCGGGGGGTGTGTGCTCCCCGCCCGGCCCCATCCCACGGCAGGGACTGGACACAGGCTGCCGTGCAGGGCGAGGCGAGAAGGTTCTTCTCCATGAGAAGGTTTCACCGGCGGACGTCGCCTCCGCCCGACTTGCTGTAAACTGTGATGTCGGTTCTTTGAATCATTAAATATGTTCCGCAGGCTGAGCCCTCCCTCGGTGTGACTTGTGTGGGGGTGGGGGGGAAGAGGTGGGGGGAGGGGGGGGACAGACTGACCCCTCCCTCGTTGGGCCTTGTGTGGGGTGGGGGGGGGGACCGATTCACTGACCCCTCCACTGTGACCGGATCACTGACCCCTCCCTGGGACCGGATCACTGACCCCTCCCTGGGACCAGATCACTGACCCTCCCACAGGACCCAACCACTGACCAATGACAGGATCCCAGACCTGCTCCTTAGAGCAGATCACATGCCCCTAGGAGACCAGAAGCTTCTCCCAAGCCAATGTGGCCAGCACGGGTCATGGGGACCTCGGTGTCCCTGCCAGTTGTGGGATGATAAGTACAGGGAGGACCGTTTCTGAAGCAGGATGTCCCAGAGCTCACAGACTACACCACCTTCTGTGTGTGGACCTTGTCCACAGTGATTGTTCCCTCACAGCGGGCAAAGTACACACTGATCCAGGACATATGTGTGGGCACTGTTCACAGAAAATGCTGGAAACACCCAGCAGATCAGTCAGCATCTGTGGCGGGAGAAACCATTAACATTTCAGGTCAACAATCCTACACCAGGGCTGGGTATAGTTTGAGACAGACAGATTGTGTGGGGAGGTGGAGGGGGGAACAAGTGGGGGTCTGTGCAAGGCTGAGAGGTCAGACAGACACAATCACTTCCAGCACCCGGTCACAGCAGGCTCAAACAGAAATCACAAAATTCCGTGTTGATTGCCCAAAGGCTGCAACATGCCCAGTCGGAAGGTGAGGTGCAGCTCCTCCAGCTGAGGTTGGAGCAGAAGGAGATGAGGTCAGAGTGGGAATGGGACAGAGAATTAAAGCCACAGGCATCTGGGTATCCTTGTAGTCTGAAGGGATGAAAGTGGGTGATGAGCAGACAGAGTTTACTGACTGCATGGAGTATTGTGCACGGTTTTAGAAACAGAAACATAGAAAACCTACAGCACAATTCAGGCCCTTCAGCCCACAAAGCCGTGCCGAACATGTCCCTACCCTAGAAATTACTAGGCTTACCCATAGCCCTCTATTTTTCTCAGCTCCATGTACCTATCCAACAGTCTCTTAAAAGACCTTATCATATCCGCCTCCACCACCGTTGCCGGCAGCCCATTCCACACACCACTCTCTGAGTAAAAAACTTACCCCTGACATCTCCCCTATACCTACTCCCCAGCACCTTAAACCTGTGTCCTCTTGTGGCAACCATTTCAGCTCTGGGGAAAAGCCTCTGACTATCTACCCAATCAATGCCTCTCATCATCTTATACACCTCTATCAGGTCCCCCCTCATCCTCCGTCACTCCAAGGAGAAAAGGCTGAGTTCCCTCAACCTGCTTTCATAAGGCATGCTCTCCAATCCAGGCAGCATCCTTGTAAATCTCCTCTGCACCCTCTCTATGGCTTCCACATCCTACCTGTACTGAGACGACCAGAACTGAGCACAATATGCCAAGTGGGGTCTGACCAGGGACCTATATAGCTGCAGCAATACCTCTCGGCTCCTAAATTCAATTCCCCGATTGATGAAGGACAATACGCCATATGCCTTCTTAACCACAGAGTCAACCTGCGTAGCCGCTTTGAGCGTCCTATGGACCCGGACCCCAAGATCCCTCTGATCCTCCACACTGCCAAGAGTCCTACCATTAATACTATACTCTGCCATCATATTTGACCTACCAAAATGAACCACTTCACACTTATCTGGGTTGGACTGCATCTGCCACTTCTCAGCCCAACTTTGCATCCTATCTATGTCCCTCTGTAAACTCTGACAGCCCTCCACACTATCCATAACACCTCCAACCTTTGTGTCATCCACAAACTTACTAACCCATCCCTCCACTCCCTCATCCAGGTCATTTATAAAAATCACAAAGAGTAAGGGTCCTAGGATAGATCCCTGAGGTACACCACTGGTCACCGACCTCCATGCAGAATACGACCCTTCAACAACCACTCTTTGCCTTCTGTGAGCCAGCCAGTTCTGGATCCACATTGCAATGTCCCCTTGGATCCCATGCCACCCTGCTATAGGAAAGATGCCATTAAGCTGGAAAGAGTGCAGAGGAGATTTACGAGGATGTTGCTGGGACTCGAGGGACTGAGTTATGGAGAGAGGTGAGCAGGTTGGGACTTTATTCCCTGGAGCGTAGGAGAATGAGGGGTGATCTTATAGAGGTGTATAAAATCATGAGGGGCAGAGATAGGGTGAATGCACTCAGTTTTTTTCCCAGGGTTGGGGAATCAAGAACTAGAGGGCACAGGTTTACACTAAGAGGGGAGAGATTTAATAGGAACCTGAGGGGCAACTTTTTCCACACAGGGGGCGGTCAGTATACGGAACGAGCTGCCAGAGTAAGTGGTTGAGGCAGGTACATTAACAACATTTAAGAGGCATTTGTGCAGGTATAGGGATAGGAAAGGTTTAGAGGGATATGGGCCAAACGTGGGACTACTTGAGATGGGAATCTTGGCTGGCATGGATCAGTTGGGCCAAAGGGTCTGTTTCCGTGCTGTATGACTCCGTGTGTCTCCATATCGTGCACTGCATGTTCTTGAACCAGAATCTGCCAATTGATGATGAAACTGTTTCTTTAGGTTGGGAGTGTACAGAGGGGACTCCAGCGCTGTGGTCGAGAGAGAGAGGGAAATGGGAAAGTGGCTGAGCAGAGTGATCTCAGTTGGTTGGGAGATGGAATGTGGATCGCTAGAGGGGACTCACGACCAACAACGCTGCAGGATTTTTTGGGAGGGGTGGTAGTCCCTCGGAGTATGACATTACAAGACATTGAGGGTTGCTGGATCTGCACAGAGATTGATATGAGTTCATCCAGTCAAAGCAACAATCGACTATCAAACAAAGACAAGCCATAAATAGTGAAGCTTAAGGAGACACAGGGGCCACACACACATCACTGAAGTGGAATGCTTGCTTTGTATCCAGTGGGACTGTGGAGGAGGGAGAGTCTCAGAGCTGTAGGCAGTCCTGGTGTTACTCAGGAGAGAGAGAGAAAAAGACCATGTGTGTGAGGGAGAGAGAGAGAGAGAGAGGGAATAAAAGAGAGCGCATGAGAGAGAGCAGAGTGCATATGAGAGAGGGAAAGGATGGGGAGAGGGAGAGAGGGGATAGAGTGAGAATGTCTTTCAGCAGGTGGGGAGTCAGGAAGAGGGGCTACACCCTGTAACCCACAGACTGGCCAGCTGGGAGAAGTTGGGACCTCTTTCAGAGGGCAGTTGTGGCTCCAGCTGAGCAGCGCTGGTTCAAGGGGTTCCCTGCTGGACTGCTGACTCCATTCCCTCCCCACAGGGTGTCAGTGACAGTATCTAACATATTCTTGACATGAAGACCACAGCAGCCAGCCTGATCCTCAACGGCAGTGGGGGTCTCTCTGCCCATGTAATGGCCTCTCAGTTCTCAGGGAAGGGATGCACACAATGAGGTTCTGGCTACAAACCCACACAATCCAGGGGACAGACCCTGGCTCCTGGCATGGTGAGGCAGGGGTCTATGTGAGCCACTTCAGTACTGTTCCACAGGTGGGGTGGTCCCGACCTATCAGCCAGAGCTCTTGGGGATTGAGGACCTTGCACGATTACAACAGGTACATGGACAGGAAAGGTTTGGAGGGATATGGGTCAAACACTGGATAATGGGACTCTGTCAGATAGCTGACTGGCATGGACAAGACAGCTCAGAGGACCTGTTTCCATGCTGTATGCCTCTACAATCAATAGATTTCTGGATGTTAATTGGATGAAAGGATGTGGGGATGAGGCAAGAAAATGGTGTTGAGGTTGTTTGTCCATGATCTTGATGGAGGAGCAGGTTGGAGGGACTGAACGAGCCTTTCCTGCTCCTAATTCTTATGGTCTTGAGGACCTGTCGCCTGGTCTCCCTCCTCAGCACAGATACACGATCTCTGGACAGGCCACACTCACCCGCCCACACTGCGCTGACCCACATGATTCACCCTCACCAGTCCCACACAGTCCCGGGCTGGTCCACTCGGACCAATGGAAATCACATCGGGGGTCTTGTTCATCGTTTTCTGAGGGTGCTCCCTCAGTCGTCTCTGCCTCCCTCGATCACAAGATGGACCACAAATACCTTCCCGCCTGTGTGTGTGTGTGTGTGTGTGTGTGTGTGTTCAGACTGGGACCACAATGTGAAGCCCATGCCCAACTTCTATATGGTGCTGTAGTGTGTGGTGAAGCTAAAGGGTGTTTGACTGCTTCACGTCAGGGGTGCCCTGTGACTGGCCTGTGCTCTGGAGGGAGCTTTGAGTTACAGGGAAAGATTGAACAGGTTAGGACTTTATTCCTTGGAGCACAGAAGAATGAGGGGAGATTTGATAGAGGTTTACAAAACTATGAGGGGTATAGACAGAGTTAATGCGAGTAGGCTCTTTCCACCTTGATTAGGAGAGATAAGTACGAGAGGACATGGCTTTAGGGTGAAAGGTTTAGGGGGAACATTAGGGGGAACTTCTTCACTCAGAGAGTGGTGGGAGTGTGGAACGAGCTGCCATCTGATGTGGTAAATGCGGGCTCACTCTTAAGTTTTAAGAATAAATTGGATAGATACATGGACGGGAGAGGTCTGGAGGGTTATGGACTGGGTGCAGGTCAATGGGTCTAGCAGAATAAAGTTTCAGCACAGACTAGAAGGGCTGAATGGCCTGTTTTCTTTGCTGTAGTGTTCTATGGTGGCTGATGGATTCGGCTCAGAGCAGGCAGGCATGGAGATCACCCTCTCGGAGTACACTGATGTCACTCTCCGCATTGTGTTGACTTGCAGATGATATGTAAATGCAGCACACTGAAGGTCTGGTAAATGCGGGGAACTGACCATCTTACCAGGGGGTATTGAAGAAAGCAGATGATGTAAATGGTGGGAGATATACAGCTCTGAGACGCAGTCGACTCAGGGGTCCTAATGCATGCTCACAAATGCATGTGTACAATGAGTCGTCAGCTTTTACAGGGGGAATTGAACACACAGACAGGGAGATCATGCTTCAGTTATATCGGACATTGGAGTTCTGCAGGTGCAATTCGGAACAACAAACAAACCACTGGAGGAACTCAGAGGGTCGGGCAGCATCTGTGGAGGGAAATGGACAGTCAACGTTTTGTGTCGAGACCCTTCATCTGGTACTAGTCTCCTCATTTAAGGAAGGGAGTTGGAAGTAGTTGAGAGGTTTACTGGACTGACAACTGGAATGGGCAGATTACCCAATGAGGAAAGGTTAGAAGCGCAAGAGGGGACTTGGTAAGATCCTGAGGTGTCTTAACAGGGTGGATGTGAAGAGGATACAAAAGAAATAAACTGCTGGGGGAACTCAGAGGGTCGGGCGGCATCTGTGGAGGGAAACGGACAGTTGATGTTTTGGGTCAAAATCCTTCATCTCGACTGAAAGAGGAGAGATAGTATAAAGGGGTGAGGGGAAGTGGTGGGGCAGGAGCTGGCAGGTGATGGGTGGATCCAGGTGAGGAGGGGTGAGAGGGAGAGTGGGAAGAGCAACAGAGGACTGCAGATGGTGATCACAAGACAAGGGAGCAGAAGCAGGCCATTCGGCCCATCGAGTCTGCTCCAAGGAAAAGGGAAAAAGAAATGGGGTGGGAAAAAAAACTATTCTAATCCCATTTTCCAGCCTTATCCCCATATCCCTTGATACCCTGACTATTTAGATATCTGTCTATCTCCTCCTTGAACGCCCCCACTGCTCTGGCCTCCACTGCTGTGCGTGGCAAGGAGTTCCACAATTTCACCACCCTCTGGGTAAAGAAATTTCTCCTCATCTCTGTCTTGAAACTGTACCCTCTAATTCTAAGATTGTGCCCTCTGGTCCTGGACTCACCCACCAAGGGAAACAGCCTAGCCGCATCTACTCTATCCTTTCCTGTCAACATTTTAAATGTCGCTACGAGGTCCCTTCTCATCCTTCTGTACTCCAGTGAGTACAGTCCAAGAGCCGACAAACGCTGATAGGAGGGGAAGGTGGAGCATGGAATGGAGGAGGGTGGGGAGGGCAGAGGGGAACAGTGAGAGGAGGGGTCCCAGTGGGAGGGGAAAGAGACAGGGTGATGGGTCCTGGGGAGGTGTTGCACCTCCTCTCTCTGGGAGTCTTCCTCACCTGCACTCACGTGAGGAGGGTGCTTCCTTGTGTGAAAGGATCTCGAACTGGGGGCCATGGGTTTAAAATGGAGAGGCCGCCCACTAAAGCAGATGAGTTGATTATTTCTTTGAAGCTCGTGCACCTTAGGAACTCTTTCACAAAGGGCAGTGGAACTTTTGAATGTCTTCAAGGCACAGTTAGACACAAGCTGGGGAAAGTTACCGGGCACAGATCAGTCTCGGTCATTGAGTGACAGAGGCAGTTTGAGGGGCCGAGTGGTCTACTCCCACCACATTCATACGTTTATGGTCTTTTCCACTGCATTCTCGGCAAGGCCCAATTGGTAGAAAGGTTCTGGCAGGTCTGTGGCACCTCCTCTCCCTGACCTCCACCCAGGAAACACCACCAACAAACAAGCAAGTGTTGCAGACGTCACCAGCTGGCTGGGGTGCTGGACAGGACTGTTCTGGTCAAACGCTGGGCTCTCACTGCGGTTCTGGGTCTCCTGATTCAGGGTGCTCCAATACTGGTGTGCGATCGTTCCCAGTGTTAACCCTACACCCCTACATTCAATGATTTATAGATGTTAATTGGATCAAGGGATGTGGGGATGAGGCAGGACAATGGTGTTGAGGTTGATCATCCATGTTCTTGATGAATGGAGGAGCAGGTTTGAGGGACTGAACAAGCTTTTCCTGATCCTAATTCTTATGGTCTTGGAAAACCATAGAAACTACCAAGACTGCAAAAGATTGCAGAGTTGTGGACACAGCCCAGTCTGACACGGAAACCAGCCTCCCCTCCATGGACTCTGTCTACACTTCTCGCTGTCTCGGTAAAGCAGCCAACATAATCAAAGACCCCGCCCACCCCGGTCATTCTCTCTTCTCCCCTCTCCAGTCGGGCAGAAGGTACAAAAGCCTGAAAGCACGTACCACCAGGCTCAAGGACAGCTTCTACCCCACTGTTATAAGACTATTGAACAGACCTCTCATACGCTGAAGATGAACTCTTGATCTCCTAGTCTAGCTGGTCTGCCCTTGCACCTTATTGTCTACCTGCACCGCACTCTCTCTGTAACTGTAACACTATATTCTGCATTCTGCTTCTCTTTTTACTACCTCAATGTACTCGTGTACAGAATGATCTTTCGGGACGGCACGCAAACAAAAGCTTTTCACTGTATCTCGATACGTGACAATAATAAACCAATACCAATTCCAACTGGCATCTGGTCTCCCTCCTCAGCACAGATACACAATCTCTGGACAGGCCACACTCACCTGCTCACTCTGCAGTGACCCACATGATTCACCCTCACCAGTCCCACACACTCCCGGGCTGGTCCACTCAGACCAATGGAAATCACATCGGAGGTCTCGTTCATCGTTTTCTGAGGGTGCTCCCACAGTCCCCTCTGCCTCCCTCGATCACAAGATGGACCACAAATACCTTCCCGCCTCTGTGTGTGTGTGTGTGTGTGTGTGTGTGTGTGTGTGTGTGTGTGTGTGTTCAGGTTGGGACTAGAGTTATCCTTGCAGAGATACCCATACAAAGAGCAGCCACCCAGGTGGTGTGCAGTAGCAATGTATTTTTTCCACAGGGTTGGGGGGGGGAGGTACTGCACCCACGATGTTAGGCAGCTCATCTTTCTGCACCAGTTGCCCGCCTTTTACAGGGACCTCGTCAGACTCTGCAAAATGGTCACTCCAGTTGCTGGTGGGACAGACTCTGGTTGCAAGAGCACCCGACAAGTGGAGAGTCACAGAGCAATACAGCACAGATACAGGCCCTTTGGCCCAACCAGTCCATGCTGACCACGGTGCCCACTCAGCTAGTCCCAATTTCCTGCGTTCGGCCCATATCCCTCCAAGCCCCGTCCCTCCATGTACCTATCCAAGTGCTGCCTAAATGACACTGTTGTACCTGCCTCACCCACTTCCTCTGGCAGCTCGTTCCATCCTCTGTGAGAAAAAGTTGCCCCTCAGGTCCCTTTTAAATCTTTCCCCTCTCACCCTAAACCTCTGCCACCCTAGTTTTGGACTCCCCTACCCTGGGGAAAAGACTGTTACCGTCCACCTTATCTATGCCTCTCATAATTTTAAACACCTCTATAAAGTCACCCCTCATTCTCCTACGCTCCAGCGTTGGCCAGGCTGGAATAAAGACCCAGCCTGGCCAACCTCTCCCTGTAACTCAGGTCCTCTAGTCCTGGCAACATCCTCGTAAATCTTCACTGCGCTCTTCCCGGTGTAACCACTGAGAGACCTGGCAGTGGAGCACGACAGATGACACCAAGGCTGGTGGTCAAACTCTCCCTAAGTCCCATCATTGTGGGGACGGAGGCGGCTCAGGAATGCCCAAACATTCTGACTGGGCTGATCCCCACTTGACTGGAATCACTACCGGATAACAGCCCAAAATCCTCTTGACAATTGTAAAACAAATACGGCAGATGCTGAAAATCTGAAACAAGAACAGAAACGCTGGAAGAACTTCGCCAGTCAGGCAGCATCTGCATAAAGAGAGCAACCTCACTCCCAACCCACCCCACCCACAGATACCCTTGGGCCATTTCTGACATCCTCTCTGGAACTCCCTGTCTCCATCTCAGGAGACAATCTATCCACCAACATTTACTGTAAACCCACTGATTCCCACAGCTATCTCAACTGCACCTCCTCCCACCCTGTCTCTTGTAGGACACCATCACTTCTCCCAGTTTCTCTGTCTTGGCTGCAAGTTCTCGAGATGACACCTTCCATTCCAGGACTTCTGAGATGTCCTCCTTTTTCAGGAAGCATGGCTTTGCCCCTGCTGTGGCTGAGTGAGCCCTCACCCTCACCCGCTCTCACAGACAGAGTGAGACCCTCTGTGGAAGGAGAAACCAGTTAACTCTTCCTCAGAACTGGGGGCAGAGTGGAGGGGTTACAGGTTAACAGAAGGACTGTGGGGAGGAGTGGGCTGTAAGACAAAAGACGATGGAGATAGGTTCAGATGGGTCAGGTGAGAAGGAGCACGAGTTCTGACCGTCAGGGAGGCATGTCACAGAAACCAGGTGAGGAAGGGACGTGGGCACGATAACGGGAAATGACACCAGAGCAGTTTACCTGAAGCTGGACAATTCAATGTTCATTCCAGAAGGTTGTAACTGCCCAACAGAAGGTAAGATGTTCTTCTGGTTTACACTGGAACTCACAAGGGCAGTGAAGAAGGCTGAGACAGGTCGCAATGGGAGTGGGACTGAGAATTCGCATGGCATGCTACGTAAAAGCTCCCAAAAACTGTGGAAAACTGAAGACAGAGAGTAAATGAGACACTCAAATAGGTAATTATTCACTGTGCTGCAGTGAACGTAATGGGACTGAAATGTGATGGAGTGCAGGACCTGATGACCAGCATCCAGATGGCAATGGAAATAGTCTATCTTCCAAAGTTCCATCGATTCTAGAACGGCTCTCACGGACTGGAGGTGTCAACTATAACCCCACTATTTCAACAGAGGAGGGAGAGGGAAGATGGAACCATAGGTCAGTTAGTTTGCCATCAGTAGTTAGGAAAATGTTTAAATCTGTTTTCAAGGAAGTGGTGTCAGACACTTGGGCTGGAATTTGACTGGCAGACTCCACATGGAGTTATGAAAGGGAAGTCATGGTTGGCAAACCCATCAGAATTTAGATGAGGGAGGTGATCCTTGGAATTCTGTACCTAGAGAGCTGTGGTGAATCAGTCGCTGAGGATATTCGGGACAGAGGTGGATAGATTGTACATGTTCAGACAATCAGAGATATAGGATTACTGCAACAGAGCATCACTGAGGCAAAAGGTCAGCCACGTTCTGATCAAATGGAGCAGCACTCAAGGGGCTGAATGGCCTTCCCTGGCTCCTATCTCTTACATTCGTACAACGGCTTCACAGAAGGACTGACATCTGGATTATATCACAGCTTGGTACGGCAACTGCTCTGCCCAGGACCGCAAGAAGCTGCAGAGAGTTGTGGACACAGCCCAGCGCATCACGGACACCAGTCTCCCCTCCTTGTCTTTACCTCTTGCTGCCTTGGTGTAGCAGCCAGCATAATCAAAGACCCCACCCACCCAGGTCATTCTCTCTTCTCTCTTCTTCCATCGCGTAGAAGATACAGGAGTCTGAGGGCACGTACCATCAGACTTAAGGACAGCTTCTATCCCACTGTGATAAGACTATTGAACGGTTCCCTTATACAATGAGATGGACTATGACCTCACGATCTACCTTGTTGTGACCTTGCACCTTATTGCACTGCACTTTCTCTGTAGCTGTGACACTTTACTCTGTACTGTTATTGTTTTTACCTGTACTACATCAATGCATTCTGTACTGACTCAATGTAACTGCACTGTGTAATGAATTGACCTGTACGATCGGTTTGTAAGACAAGTTTTTCACTGTACCTCGGTACAAGTGACAATAATAAACCAGTACCAATACGTCCTCCAGGTCCACCAATGCAGTGCTTTATTGTGCATGAGCTGCAGGTCACCACTCTCGCTCTATGCTGGTCAAGGTCCCTGGGAGAATGCATGTGAGCTTCAGCCTCCCTGAGGAAGCCACTCCCCACAAACAGCAGCAAAACAAATTCTGGGCTTCACTCTCCGTCTGAATACGTCCGACCTTGACGGAAATTCCCAGCCGGCCTGATGGAGACTGATCACACCGGATGCTGGGAATGGGGCAAGTTGAACAGACCAGCAAAGGGTCCACTAACAGTGTTTTCCCATCACCAAAGCAAAGGCAGTCGGAGGGACGTGGACCTCAAGCAGCAGGCTGTCACAGCAGATCCATGGGCGTGTATCCGAGGGTGTCGGGTCCCTCACCACCTGGAGCCCCGTCACCTGAGCAATTGCTAACAGACGGGGTGTCCGGTCCCTGCTCCTCGCCGCTGCTACTACCGAGCCTGGATGAAGGCGCGAGCCTGCAGGCTAGCCTCCGCCCCGCTCCCTGGAGCCGCCACGAAGACAGGGCTGCTGGTCTGGAGCGGCTGCCTGTCACGCTCGGCTATGGCGGCGCACGCCTCCACCAGCTCGTCGCTCTCGAAGTCGTAGTCAGGCAGGTCGCCGGCAGGGGCCTGCCTCCGCTCGCTGGCCTGGCTCAGCTGCTGCTGCCTCCTCCGCAGCTCCACCGCCCAGCCCAGGTCCTCCTCCCACAGCGAGCTCTCGGCCGGGAACGTGTGCACTGCCCGCTGGAAGCTCCTCAGCGCCTGCCGGACACGGGGAAAAAGCGGGAGTGAGACTGGGCCAAGGGGAAGGGGGCCGGTGTAGGAACTTTGGGTCTCCCCTCAGCCTCCGCCGCTCCAGAGAAAACAACCCATTTGTCCAACCTCTCCTTATAGCACACACCCTCTAATCCAGGCAGCATCCTGGTGAACCCCTTCTGCACCCTCTCCGAAGCCTCCACATCCTCCCTGTATCGGGGCGACCAGAACTGCACACAGTGCTCCAAGTGTGCCTGACCAGAGTTTTATACAGCTGCAACGTGACTTCCTGACTCTCATACTCAACGCCCCGAACGATGAAGGCAAGTGTGCCATCTGCCTTCTTTACCACTTTACCTACCTATGCAGTCACTTTCAAGGAGCTATGGACTTGGACCCTAAGATCCCTCAGTACATCAACACTGTTAAGGGCCCTGCATATCCCTCAATTTCTCTAATATGTAGAAACATCTCTGTTCTGAATGCACTTGTGACTGATCCTCCACACCTTCTATGGTAGAGAATCCAGATGAAGAAAGTTCTTATCTCAGTCCTAGACAGCCCCTGGTCCCAGACTCCACAGCCAGGGGAAACATGCATCTGTAACCTGTCCAGCCTTGTGAGAATTTTGTTATCTGTTAGTGAGATCTCTTATTCTTCTAACCTCCAGGTTTATGGTCTTGGTCTACCCAATCTCTCTTCATCCCTGGATCCAGGCTGGTGAACCTCTGCTGCAGTCCCTCTATCACAAGTACTTCCTATGAAACGTCGACTGTCCATTTCCCTCCACAGATGCTGCTCGACCCGCTGAGTTCCTCCAGCAGATTGTGTGTTGCTCCAGATTCCAGCACTTACAGTATCTTATGTCTGCAAGTACATCCCATCTTAGGTAGGGAGACCAAATCTGTACACAATACTCCAGGAGCAGTCTCACCAAGTTTCTACTTAATTGCACAAAGACATCATTTTATTCCTTTGTTCAAGTCCGCTCATAAGAAGACTAACGTACCATTTCCCCTTCTCACTGCCTGCTGCACCTGAATCTTGGCCTTCAGTGACATGTCTACAAGGACACCCAGCTCCCTTTCTACATCAACACTACCCGATCTCGCACCATTTAACAATTATTCCATACTGTGGGGCTCCACAGTCAGTGGGAACACATAGGTAGACCAACAGCAGCAAGACGTAAAAATAACCGGGTTGTAGCAGTGGGTGATTTTAACTTTCCCAACAGTGTCTGGGATTGCCCTAGTGTAAGAGGGTAAGAGGTCCAGCTGGGGTGGAATTTAATCTACAACACACACACACCGTGCAACACCGCTCTACGGCACACACACACCATGCCACACTGCTCCACGATATACACAGTACAACACCGCTCCATGTCACACACACACCGTGCCACACTGCTCCACGACACACAGTATAACACCGCTCCATGTCACACACACATCATGCAACACTGCTCCATGTCACACACACTGTACAACACCGCTCCATGACACACACTGTACAACACCGGTCCACGACACACACACTGTACAACACCGCTCCACGACACACACACCATGCAACACTGCTCCATGTCACACACACCGTACAACACCGCTCCACGTCACACACACACCATGCAACACCGCTCCATGTCACACACACCATGCAACACCGCTCCACGTCACACACACACCGTGCAACACCACTCCATGTCACACACACACCGTGCAACACTGCTCCATGTCACACACACTGTACAACACCGCTCCACGTCACACACACACCGTGCAACACCGCTCCATGTCACACACACCGTGCAACACCGCTCCATGTCACACACACCGTGCAACACCGCTCCACATCACACACACACCGTGCAACACCGCTCCACATCACACACTGTGCAACACTGCTCCACGACACACACACCATACAACACCGCTCCATGACACACACACTGTACAACACCGCTCCACAACACACACACCATGCTCCACGACACACACACACACACCATGCAACACTGCTCCATGACATACACACTGTACAACACCGCTCCATGACACACACACCATTCTCCACGTCACACACACACACCATGCAACACCGCTCCATGACATACACACTGTACAACACCGCTCCACGACACACACACCATTCTCCACGTCACACACATACACACACACACACACTGCCCGGCATAGGAGATTTAAACAGAATCAGGAGAAGAATGTTTTCCCCCGGAGGGTGTTCGGGTTGTGGAACACACTGCCTGAGGGGTGGTGGAGGCATAGACTCACAACGTTTAGGAAGTTAAATTGCCAAGGTATAGAAGACTATGGACAAAGTGCTGATAAATGGGACAAATGTAGATGGGTTGGCATGGACGATGGGCCGAAGGGCCTGTTTGTGTGCTGTATCTCTATCTACAGTTAATGGAAATCTGTTAACACTCTTCTAAACATGAGAATTATAAGGCCTATGTAGCTCCACATCTGAGGGCTTGTCATGTTTATACAGGACAGCTGTGTGTCTGCGCTTGAAACTACAATACAATGCCAGAGTATGATTCTGCCAGCTTCAGTGATCAAATAATGACAGATAATCAAACACACATTTTTCAACTGCATCAGTTATGTACTTTGTTGAGGCCACACCCTTTGCCGGAATAATTGCAGAGTCATTAAATAACAAATGACGCACACAAGGAAAGCAATAGAATTAAGACCCCTGCTGCTAATCTCAGGAGTCTGATCACAGCTTGGTGGCAGGTCAAGTAGGGTAGAATGGTTCAGGGCAGCACTGTTACATCCATAAAACACGTCGTGGCTTCCTGCTTCAAAGCCAAGAGCAACCACTCTTCCCAGGGGAAACAGAAGCTGCAGAGAGTAGTGGACTCTGCCCATTACATCATGGGCACATCCCTCCCCACCATCGGTAGTATCTACATGAGGCGCTGCCTCAAGAAGGCAACATCCACCAACAAAGGCGCCCATGATCCAGGCCGCGCCATCTTCTCGCAGCTACCATTGGGCAGGAGGTACAGAAGCCTGAAGTCCCACACCACCAGGTTCAGGAACAGCTACTTCCTTTCAACCATTCGGTTCTTGAACCAACCGGCACAACCCTGATCACTACAGCATAGCAACACTGGGACCACTTTGATCACTTTGCACTACAATAGGCTTTGTTTTTTTTTGTTCTAATTGTGTTCTTTCCTGTAAAAATTGTGTACAACTTGTGTTAAATTTATGTTTTTCTTGTGAATGCTGGTTATCTGAAGCTATGTGCCTGTGATGCTGCTGTAAGTTTCTCATTGCACCTGTGCACACATGGACCTGTGCATCTGACAATAAACGACTTTGACTGCAGATGCTGGAACCTGGAGCAACACACAATCTGCTGGAAGAACTCAGCGGGTCAGGCAGCATCTGTGGAGGGAAGAGGACAATCAATGTTTTTGGGTCGAATCCAGTCCAGATGAAGGGTCTCAACCTGAAATGTCAACTGCCCATTTCCCTCCACAGATACTGCCTGACCCACTGAGTTCCTCCAGTGGTTTGTGTGCTGTACTTCTTTCAATTCAGTGCTCACACTGAGGTGTCTTGTGCACCGAGGGCACTCAGTGTCTGTGGGACACTTACGTTCGGTCCGTGTAGGCGAGGCTGAGCTGTCACTTTCACTCTCCATCCCACTCCCACTATGGCTCTGATGCTGTTACAAAGCAAGGTAGAATGATTCAATGACAGTGCACAGGAGTGCCTTCCATCGCAAAATGGTGTTTAGTGACCTGGGGATTATCCAGAGAATATCATGTGCCTGCTCCAAAACTTTCTGCTAGCAGTTCTAACAACATTATTCAGCAGCCTGAATTACTTCAGATACCTGACGGAGGAGAAATGCTTCAGTGAACACTCTGTCCCTGTTAAACACATTAACAGTGAGCCCTGGGATTCTGACAGAATCCAGACAAGTTGGACATCGATTCTTCCTGTGAGAGAGAACACTTCCTATCTCCACATACCGACACATCCTTGCAGACATATTCGCAATCACATATGTGTCTGAAGGCACAGCCCCACACACACACACACACACACACACACGTGTTACACTGGATAAAAACAATACAGGTCAGACGGCATTGTTGGAGACAGAAATACAGCTAACATCTCAGGTCGAAGACTATTTAGCAGCATAGAGTTATACAGCACGGAAACAGGCCATTCAATCCACCATGTCTATGCTGACCAGTGAGCACCCATCCATATTAGTCCCACTTCCCAGCAGTTGATCCGTGGCCCGCTATACCTGGGTGATCCAAGTGCTGGTCTAGACACTTCTTAAATGCTGTCAGCAATTCTGCTTCCACCACTCCCTCAGGCAGTGTGTTCCAGGTACTCACCACTCTGGGTGAGGAAGGTCCCCCTCAGATCCCCTCTAACTCTCCTCGCCCTCACCCTGAATCTGTGTCCTCTAGTTTTATCTACTGCTGGAGGTTAGAAGTTCAACAAGTTTGAAATTGCAGGGTGGAGAGAGAATGAAGGGTTGGTCCATGATAGAGTGGACAACGAGCGGTGGTGTGCTAGCTGAGGGAGGGTGCTGGAGGCTGCGTAACACAGGGTAGGGCTGGGAGAGGTGTGAGTGGGGGACGTGAAAGTTATGGGGGGTGGGGGGGGGAAGGGAAATGTGAGGGAGAAGGTGGGAAAGACTGGTTATCTGAAGCTGTTCGATTCAGTGTTAAGCTTTGAAAGTACAAATGTGGCCATGCAGAAGAAGAGGTGCCGTTACTCTCGGCTTCTTTGAAACAGTGCATTGAAACTTGCGTTGTTTTCTCTGGAGCCTCGGAGGCTGAGGGGAGACCTGACAGTGGTTTACAAAATGGTGAGATAGGGTAGACAGTCAGAGTCCTTTTCCCCAGGATGGAAATGTCAAATACTAGAGGACATGCATTTAAGGTGAGAGGGGCAAAGTTTAAAGGAGATGTGCGGGGCAAGTTCTTTATATCTACAGAGGGTGGCGGCTGCCTGGGGGGAGGCAGTGGAAGCAGATGCAATAAAAATGTTTAAGAGACATTTCTACAGACTCATGAACAGGCAGGGAATGGAGGTACACAGACCATGTGCAGGCAGACATGCAGTTTAATTCGGCACCATGGTTAGCACAGAAATGGTGGGCTGAAGGGCCTGTTCCTGTGCTGAACTGTCTCTGGTCTTAAGTGCAAGAATCCACAGACAGAGAGATGAAAGCATGAGTAAACGGTGAATTAAAGTAACAGCTGGGGGAAAGTTGACAGTCACCCCTGCAGACTGAGCAGAGGAGCTCTGCAGAGTGGTCGCCCGGCCAGCAGCTGGTTTCCCTGGTGCAGGGGTGACCATGCTGCGGACACCAGACCGGGTGAAGTGCATGTTTATCGCTGCTTCAGTTGGGAAGGCCATTGCTGGATCCGAAGGAGGAACCCTGGCTGCTGTTCCCCACCCCGGGGACCTCCAGCACGAGAGAACTCCAGCAGACAGCGGAGTGTTCTGATGTATGTGGGTCAACAGCACCACGAACAATGCCGTCCAGTAAGCTGCCACCTCGGTTCCGACAACTATAAACAATTAATCACAGGATAAAGAATGCTACCACAGCTTCCCTGCAGTTAAAAACAGCTCCCTGAATCGGATGTGCCACACCAACTGAAATTCCCTTTCACAGAGTTGTCCCAAATCATAAAAACAGATGACACGGGAGGAGCACACGCAGAGCACTGGAGGAACTCAGCGGGTCAGGCAGCACCTGTGGAGGGAGATGGACGGTCAACGTTTCAGGCCGAGACCCTTCATCAGGACTGGAAAGGAAGAGGGGAGAAGCCAGACACAAGAGGAGGCCATTTGGCCCATCACGACTGTGCCTCCACAGCCTAGTCCCACCTTCCTGCTCTGGGTCTGGAGCCCTGCAACTCACCAGACTCCAGTGCTGTTTAAGTGTGGGGAGGGGTCCTGCTTCTCCCACCCTTTCAGGCAGTGAGCTCCAACCCCCAGCACCCTATGGGGGAAACCTTTCTCCTCACATCCCCTTTAATCCTTCTACTAATCACTTTAAAACTCTGCCCCTTGGTTTTTGACCACCACTGCTACGGAAGAGAATTCTTTACTACTCATCCAGGCCCTTTGCAGTTTGTAAAACTCTTCAATTCACTCTCTCCTCAGCCTCTTCCATTCCAGCCAGCCGCAGCCCATCCAGTCCTTCCCCAAATGGCTTAAAATGCATCCTCTCCACTGCAAACCACAGTTCTGCTACAATGTGCTGACGCTGTGTATTCTGTGCTCTAACAAACACTGGGTACAATTCTAGCATAACCTCATTGCTCTTATATTCTTTCCCCCCCCCACCCCTGATCCTCCAGTCCTTCCATTTTTGTCCCTTTTCCCATGCCCCCTCCAGCCCCCCTTGACCCATCCACATTCCCCTCCCGGTTCCAGCCACCCACTATACACACAGGATCCCCCAACCCAAACTGGCTCCATCTGCCATACACCTCTCCCCTAATGGTCCCCACTCACCACCTTTACTTCCGAATCCAGCACTGGGAGCCCCTTGTGTTCCCGCTTATCTCCCTCCAGCGGCTGTCTCCACCTTCACCCTCCCCTCTCCCCACACTTCGCTCCACCTGTGTTCCCCTTTTCCCTCTCTCTCTGCCTCCATCCATCCCCCACCTGCCACAGTCCCCCAACTCCACCCTCCTCCCCTCCTCTACCTGGAACCACCTGCCTGTCATCTCGCACCCCTCCTCAGTCCACCATTCGCCTCAGACTCCTGTCTCACCTCTTCATACTGCCCACCTCCCCTCTCAGTCCTGATGCAGGGTTTAGACCTGAAACATAGGGAGTGTCCATCAGTCGGGTGTTCGTTACCCAGGGAGGACCTGTAGTTTCTCAACAAATTCAATCATCATCCATGCTGAGCGTCCCCAGCTGAGCCGTGCCTCAGATCACTAGACACGTCGGCATTTACAACTACCCTGTAACTCCCCTTCCCTCGGAGAGCCGATCTCACACCTTCCACGTACACACAGTGACCACGAGTCACGGAGAGAGACAGCACAGAAACAGGCCCTTTGGCCCACCGAGTCCGTGCTATCAAACACCCGTTTACACTTGTCCTACATTAATCCCGACTTTTAATTCCCCCCCACATTCCCAACAATTCCCCGCCAGATTCTCCCACTCACCCATACAGTGGGCAATTCCTCTACTGACCTGCATGCGACGAAGGGAACTGGAGCACCCAGGGGAAACCGACAGGGTCACAGGGAGAACGTGCAAACTCCACACAGAAAGTGCCGGAGGTTAGGATTGAACCTGGGTCTGTGGAGCTGTGAGGCAGCGGCTTTAGTGACAACACCACTGTGTCAATAGTAGAGCCACTGGACGATAAAGATTCACGTGGTCACCTGTATCAGAGGTGAGGATGTTCACAGCACACACACACTCAGAGACCCCCCGAGACACGTTCATACATGCAGTCCCATAGACTGTGTGACACACACGCACCCAGACACACTCACACGTCGGCCCACAGACCGTATGACCCACACACCCAGAGACACATTCACGAATGTAGTCCCACAGATGTTGATGTTTGTGAGGATGGCGTACAACAGGCTGATACACTAGGGTATGTCGATGTGAGGAAAGTGGATGTGCTGGAACCTTTGAAAAACGTTAGGATAGATAAGTCACCGGGGCCGGACAGGATATATCCAAGGTTATTACAGGAAGCGAGGGAAGAGATTGCTGCGCCTTTGGCGATGATCTTTGCGTCCTCACTGAACACAGGAGTAGTGCCAGATGATTGGAGGGTGGCAAATATTGTTCCTTTGTTCAAGAAAGGGAGTAGGCATAACCCTGGGAATTACAGACCAGTGAGTCTTACTTCAGTGGTGGGCAAATTACTGGAGAAGATTCTTAGAGACAGGATTTATGGGCATTTGGAGAAGCATAGGCTGATTAGGGACGGTCAGCATGGCTTTGTGAGGGGCAGCTCGTGCCTCACGAGCCTGACTGAATTCTTTGAGGATGTGACAAAGCACATTGATGAAGGTAGAGCAGTAGATGTGGTTTACATGGATCTTAGTAAGGCGTTTGATAAAGTTCCTCATGAAAGTCTTATTCAGAAAGTCAGGAGGGATGGGATCCAGGGGAACATGGCTATGTGGATTCAGAATTGGCTCGCCCATAGAAGACAAGAGGGTGGTGGTAGGTGGAGCGTATTCTGCCTGGAGGTTGGTGACCAGTGGTGTTCCACAGGGATCTGTTCTGGGACCCCTGCTCTTTGTGATCTTTATAAATGACTTGGATGAGGATGTGGAAGGGTGGGTTAGTAAGTTTGCTGATGACACGAAAGTTGGTGGTGGTGTGGATAGTGTAGAAGGTTGCTGTACATTACAACAGGAATATTGAGAGGATGCACAGCTGGGCTGAGAAGTGGCAGGTGGAGTTCAACCCAGAAAAGTGATACACTTTGGAAGATCGAACTTGAAGGCAGAATACAAGGTTAATGGCAGGACTCTTAGCAGTGTGGAGGAACAGAGGGATCTTGGGGTCCACGTCCATAGATCCCTCAAAGTTGCCATGCAGGTCAATAGGGCTGTTAAGAAAGCATATGGTGTGTTGGCCTTCATTAGTCAGGGTATCGAGTTTAAGAGCCACAAGGTAATGTTGCAGCTCTATAGAACTCAGGTTAGACCACACTGCCGGCAGAGGTTGTGGGGGCAGATACATTAGGGACATTTAAGAGGAGGGTTACGTGGGAGGGAAGGGTTAGATAGATATTAGAGCAGGATAATATGCTGGCACAACATCGTGGGTCAAAGGGCCTGTACTGTGCTGTAATGTTCTATGTTCTCTATCCCAGATTTCCAAAGCCTTGAATGCCGTTCCCAGCTGGATGCAAAGATCCAGTTGGTTAGTTTGAAGTCCCAGGGCTACAACAGCTGAGCCTTTATCACGTTATCACACAGCTCACTGTGCGGACGTCAACTGCTGCAATCCCCACGTTAGCAGCTGCACTTGAAAGGCACTTCAGTAGCCAAGATGCAAGTCTTTCTTGCTTTTTGTGGTCCTGCACTCAGCAGTTGTTATGGCAACTGCTCTGCTCAAGACCACAAGAAATTGCAGAGAGTTGTGAACACAGCCCAGTCCATCACACAAACCAGCCTCCCCTCCATTAACCATCGGTCTATTCCACAGTTCCATCCATGGACTGTCTACACTTCCCGCTGCCTCGGTAAAGCAGCCAGAATAATCAAAGACCCCCCCACCTTGCCCATTCTCTCTTCTCCCCTCTCCCATCGGGCAGAAGATACAAGAGCCTGAAGGCATGTACCACCAGGCTCAAGGACAGCTTCTACCCTGCTGTTATCTGACTTTTGAACTAACCTCACGTGCTGAAAGATGAACTCTCGATCTGCAAACCTACCTCACCGTGGCCCTTGCAACTCATCAGTCTGCCTGCACTGCACTTCCTCTGTGCAAGTGTAACACTGTTTTCTTTTTACTACCTTGATGTATTTATGTGTGGCATGATCTGTCTGGGTGGCAAACAAACAAAAGCTTTTCACCATCTCTCGATACACGTGACAACAACAAACCAATTACCAATACCCTCCACCTGAAAGACCCAAAGACTGGAAAAACCTGCTCCCGACCAACCTGTGCACCTACCCCAGCAGAGTGTGGGCAGTTGAGCGGCAATCACATCCTCCCAGTCTGGCCTGGTATTACTGAGGTCAGTGGCTGGACTCTTAACTCAACAACTTCTCTTTCGGCTCCTCCCACTTTCTCCAGACCACAGATGTAGCCATGGGCACTCACCTGGGCCCCAGCTACACCTGCCTTTTCATCGGCTATGTGGAAGTCCATGTTCCGAGCCTACACAGGTAACGCCCCCCAACTCTTTCTCCACTACATTGATGACTGCATTGGGGCCGCTTCCTGCACCCGTGCTGGGCTCATCAATTTTATCAACTTTGTCTCCAAACTTCCACCTTCCCTCAAATTCACTCGGTCCATCTCCAACACCTCTCTCCTCTCTGTCTCCATCTCCGGAGACAGATTATCCACCGCCATCTCCTACAAACCCACTGACTCCCACAGTTACCTTGACTACACCTCTTCCCACCGTCACTTGTAAGGACCCCATCCCCTTCTCCCAGTTCCTCTGCCTCCACCGCATCTGTTCCCACGATGAGGCTTTCCATTCCAGGGCATCCGAGATGTCCTCTTTTTTCAGTGAACAGGGTTTCCCTTCCACCACCATCAATGCTGCCCTCACCAGCATCTCTTCCACCTCCCTCACGTCTGCCCACAGCCCCTACCCCCACCCCCAACATAACAGGGACAGGGTTCCCCTTGTCCTCACCTACCACCCCATGAGCCTCCGCATCCGACACATCATTCTCCGCAACTTCCATCAACTCCAATGGGATCCCACCACCAGGCACATCTTCCCATCCCTCCCTCCCTCCCTCCCCCCCACCCCCCGGCCGCTTTCTGTAGGGACCGCTCCCTCTGCGACTCCCTTGCCCACTTGTCTCTCCCCAACGATGACCCTCCCTGCAACCGTGCTGTGTTACACCTGTCCCAACACCTCCTGTCCCACCACCATTCTGGGCCCCAGACTGTCCTTCCAGGTGAGGCAGCGCTTCACCTGTGAGTCTGGGGTATTTATTGCATCCGGTGCTCCCGGTGCGGCCTCCTCTACATCGGTGAGACCCGACGCAGATTGGGTGACCACTTCGTGAGCACCTTCACTCCGTCCACCGCAACAGACACGATCTCCTGGTGGCCACCCACTTCAATTCCACTTCCCACTCCCATACTGACATGTCTATCCACGGCCTCCTCTACTGCCACGTTGAGGCCAGACACAGATCGGAGGAGCAAGACCTCATATTCCACCTTGGGAGTCTCCAACCTGATGGCCTCAACATCGATTTCTCTAACTTCCAGCAACCCCTTGCCACCCCCCTTCCTGTGGCCCCCTCAGCTCTTCTCTTTCCCCTCCCCCACCCTCATGACCTACCCACTCCCTCCCTCTGGTTCCCCACCTCCTTCCCTTTATTCCATGGTCCACTGTCTCCCCCCATCGGATTCCTTCTTCAGCCCTTTGCCTCTTCCACCCATCACCCCTCAGCTTCTTACATCACTCCCTTTCACCCTGCCCCCACCCACCTACCTTCCCCCCTCACCTGGACTCACCTGCCTGAGCTCCTCCCCCTCACCAGACATTCTGGCCTCTTCCCTTCCAGACCTGACGAAGGGTCTCAACCTGAAACATCCACTGTTCATTTCCCTCCATAGATGCTGCCTGACCTGCTGAGTTCCTCCAGCATATGGTTCTATAGCTCTCCATAGAACACTACAGCACAGAAAACAGGCCATTCGGCCCTTTTAGTCTGTGCCGAAACTTTATTCCGCTAGTCCCATTGACCTGCACCTAGTCCATAACCCTCCAGACCTCTCCCATCCATGTATCTATCCAATTTATTCTTAAAACTTAAGAGTGAGCCCACATTTACCACATCAGATGGCAGCTCGTTCCACCACTCTCTGAGTGAAGAAGTTCCCCCTAATGTTCCTCCTAAACCTTTCACCCTAAAGCCATGTCCTCTCGTACTTATCTCTCCTAATCTAGGTGGAAAGAGCCTACTCGCATTAACTCTGTCTATACCCCTCATAATTTTGTAAACCTCTATCAAATCTCCCCTCATTCTTCTGCACTCCAAGGAATTAAGTCCTAACCTGTTCAATCTTTCCCTGTAACTCAACTCCTGAAGACCTGGCAACATTCTAGTAAATCTCCTCTGCACTCTTTCAATCTTACTGATATCCTTCCTATAGTTAGGTGACCAGAACTGCACACAGTACTCCAAATTTGGCCTCACCGATGTCTTATACAACTTTACCACAACATCCCAGTTATTCCGTTATTGTCACTTTAGCATCTTTCTGCACTACTTCACACTGCACTACAGTCTTTGGCCCATTCTGTTGCTTTACGCGCATTACTGAATGCACCATGCACACCATTTACTCTGCCAGCTTCACAAGAGCAAGGACCTTCATGGCACCCTGGTCGTGTGTGACAGTAAACTAATCTGAATCCCAGATTCTGTCACTCGAGCTTGCCCCCTTCGCCCTCACCCCCCCAGAACCTCCTGCCCACAGTCCTTACCAAGGCCACCTCGCCGAGGCTCAGCTGTGCCCGGCCCAGGGTCTGCCAAGCTTCCCACCACTGGGGGTCCAGGCGCACGGCCATCTCTGCTGCCTGCACTGCCTGGAAGACCTCGTTGAGGATCATCAGCACCTGGTGGGGGAAGAGAAGAGCCAGGGTTAGTCCTCGGCACTGACGTCCCCTCGACAGACCACAGAGTGAAGACGGCCAGGCACACGAGGACCTCAGCCTGCAGTGGGCTGTGAGAACGTGCGCAGTTACACAGTCGGCACCACCTCTGCCTGCACCTTCACGTCTTTACAAGGTTGATGAGTCATAGAGCAACACAGCATGGATACAGGCCCTTCGGCCCAACCAGTCCGTGCCCACCCAGCTAGTCCCAATTTCCTGCGTTCGGCTCATATCCCTCCAAGCCCCGCCCCTCCATGTACCTACCCAAGTGCTGCCTAAATGACACTGTTGTACCTGCCTCACCCACTTCCTCTGGCAGCTCGTTCCATACACTCACCACCCTCTACATGAAAAAGTTGCCCCTCAGGTCCCTTTTAAGTATTTCCCCCTCACCCTAAATCTATGCCCCCTAGTTTTGGACTCCCCTACCCTGGGGAAAAGACTGTTACTGTCCACCTTATCTATGCCTCTCATAATTTTATAAACCTCTGTAGGATCGCCCCTCATTCTCCTACGTTCCAAGGAATAAAGGCCTAGCCTGGCCAGCCTCTCAGAAATCAGAAATAAGATCAGAAAATGCTGGAAAACTCAGCAGGTCAGGCAGCATCTATGGAGAGAGAAGCAGGGTCAAGATTTCTCGTCTGAAACCCTTTGACAGAACTGTCCCAATGACGGGCCTTCGACCTAAAAGCTTAATGCTGTTTCCCTCCCCACAGAC
Organism: Pristis pectinata; assembly: GCF_009764475.1. Taxonomy (NCBI): domain Eukaryota; kingdom Metazoa; phylum Chordata; class Chondrichthyes; order Rhinopristiformes; family Pristidae; genus Pristis; species Pristis pectinata. The sequence goes on along the minus strand of NC_067411.1, from coordinate 2,622,576 downwards.
ACTGCCTGACCCACTGAATGTTTCCAGCATTTTGTGCTCATGTCCCACTTTCGATGGCACTTCAGTGTGCTTCCAAGTGTATTTTACATACCTTATAGAGATATGTAAAATTATCAGGCACAGATAGGGTAGATGGTCAGGATCTGTTTCCCATGGTAGGGGTAAGCAAGAGAGCACAGGTTGGAGGTGAGAGGATGGAGCTTTAAAGGGGATCTGAGGGGTACATTTATTTTTACACAGAGAGGGGTTGATATCTGGAACGCACTGCCAGAGGAGGGGGTGGAATCAGGTACAGTCACAGTGTTCAAGAGGCATTTAGACAGACATTTAAACAGGAAAGGTAGAGGAGGATATGGTCCAAATGCGGGCAAATAGATAGGATCTTTATTAGTCACATGTACATCGAAACACACGGTGAAATGCATCTTTTGCGTAGAGTGTTCTGGGGGCAGCCCGCAAGTGTCGCCACGCTTCCGGCGCCAACATAGCACGCCCACAACTTCCTAACCCGTACGTCTTTGGAATGTGGGAGGAAACCGGAGCACCCGGAGGAAACCCATGCAGACACGGGGAGAACATACAAACTCCTTACAGGCAGCGGCCGGAATTGAACCCGGGTCGCTGGCGCTGTAAAGCATTACGCTAACCGCTACACCATCGTGCCTGGGATCAGTGTAGATGGGGAAAAGGTCAGCATGGACATGGTGGGCCGAAGGGCCTATTTCTGTGCTGTACCATTCTAAGCTGGTCAACAGCAGCATGAGTCGATGGCACATGGTAGCATCACTGAACTAGTATCGGAACTGTTGCTCCAGAGACACGAGCCCCAACCCGCTGAGGAAACAGACCCACATAACGAAATAAATCTGAGATAAGCAGTGAGCCGAACACTGATACAAACCACTCAGAGCAAAGCCCTCCCTGGGGAGGGTGATCTGCCATCCTCAGCCAGGCTGGCGTCTACAGCAGTCAGTGCCAGCACAACCTGGCCCTCTCCAAGCCCCTCCGACACAGCCGAGCTGTCTGTTCTCAACTGTCCGTTCTCTGTTTGTTTTGGGAATCGGTCGTCAGTAGACAGGCCAGTATTTATTGCCGAGACTCGAGACTGTGATTGCTGGAATCTGGAGCAACAATGTGCTGGGGGGAAACTCAGCGAGTCGAGCAGCATCTGTGGGGGGGTGGGTGGGGGTGGGGGGGAGGAACTGTTGACGTTCTGGGTCGAAACCCTGCATTGGGACTGAGAGTGGAGATGGTCAGCATAACGAGGGCACGGGGAGGGGTGAGACAAGAGTTGAGGTGATTGGTGTGTAGAAAGAAGCAGAGGGGTTTAAGACCTTCCTGATGGGGATGGAGGTGTGTACAGACTGGACATCCACTGCCCTTTATACTGACATCTCCCCTCTCCACGCTGTGCTGATACAGGGTTCCAAACGCCGACAATTCCCTTCCCACCACAGACACTGCTTGACCCACTGAGTTCCTCCAGCAGATTGTTTGTTGCTCCCGTATTTATTGCCCTTGACAAGCTGGGGGAGAACTGCTGCAGTCCTGGTGAAGGTACTCGCAGGGTGCTGTTGGGGAGGGAGTTCCAGGATTTAGACCCAGTGATGACGAAGGAACTGTGATACGGTTCCCAGTCGGGATGGTGTGGGACCCAGAGGGGAAGCTGCGGGCGGTGGTGTTCCCCTGCTCCCGCTGCCCTTGTCCTTCTGGGCGGGAGAAGTCACGGGGTTGGGAAGTGCGGTCGGAGCAGCTGGGGCAAGTCCACAGCAGTGTGTTGTGTAGACAGTACGTACTGCAGCCACTGTGGGCAGTGGTGGAGACTGGCCTGCCAATGGGGCAGGCTGCTTTGTCCTGGGTGATACCAGGCTACGTTAAACTCCAGCTGCAGTGGAGGGATTGGACACGGTACGACCGCTGGCTTACAGCTGGGATAACCAAGTGCTGCACCATCACCCCAGCCATGCTTCTGTACTAACGGGAACTGTGACCACAGACGCCAGCCCTGGCACCATTTTACTACGTACCTGGTGGCACCCCAGATTGGAGGAAGCAGCACAAGGCAAAATACGGTCGTGCTTGATATGCCAACAAACCAATGCTGGGAAAGGGGTGGTGCACCCCAGGCAAAACCCCCTTGCCAGGTGGTCCTCTTGAATGCATACAACTCGACTTTATTGAATTACCGCGTGTACATTGTTACAAGTACTGTCTTATTATTGTTGATGTATTTAGTAGATGGATTGAAGCTTTTCCAACCACCAATAATAAGGCCTCAACAGTGGTAAAGTTATTGCTCACAGAGGTTATACCAATGTTTGGGGTACCCCGACGGATAAGTTCTGACAATGGCCCCCACTTCATAGGGAAAATAAATAAGGAATTGTGCGAGGCACTGCATATCGAACAGCAGTTCCACTGCACCTACCACCCTCAGTCAGCAGGTGTAGTAGAGAGAGCTAACAGCACCCTTAAGAATAAACTAACTAGTGTCAGAGACAGGTCTAAACTGGTTGAAGGTTCTCCCCTTAGCATTATACCATATGAGAATCACCCCCCACTCAGCCACCGGGGTATCGGCTGCTGAAATTGTCTATGGGCGTCCGGGAAGAACCCCATGGGACGCTGCCACCCAACCCCCCACACAGGTTGACCTTAATATCATGGGGGATGAACTACAAAGGTATTTCAGACAACTTACATCCTCTTTAAAGTTTCTTCATTCGCAGGTGGAGAGTGCCTTTAAACCACCTGAAGGGCAGAACACGGAATTGCCTGACGTGGAAATCGGAGACTCAGTACTGATACGGGATTGGGAGCGCCCTAAACTGGGACCTCGGTGGAAAGGCCCCTTCCAGATACTACTCCAAACACCGACAGCTGTGAAAGTAAAAGGCCAGGAACGTTGGATTCATCTGAGCGACTGCAAACGATGGCCACCGGAGGAAAGCTAATACCTTTTAAATTCGGACTCCTCACCATTACCAGTACTCTTGTGTGGGCGTTAGAGGATAATTTGTTTTATAAAATACATATGCAGCTACATGGGAATCGCATGGTTTGTTACCCCTTGGCAGAGTCAGTGGAAGGCCTTTTTATAGCCACACCAAGCTGGAGCCCCAGGGCCCTCAAGTATGAATTTTCAAAAACAAAGTGTGTTGGACAGATGGGAACTTACAGGAGGGGGCTGCCGGGTAAATGCTTGCAAGGAACAGTAACAGGACCTAGTAGTACAGCCCACCGCCAGTCCCTCTCCCACTGTTTCACCGGCAGAGGGTGGGGTTGTGGGCTAGCAATTGTACAGCACACGATATCATGTGCCGCCACTACCTGTACAGAGAGGAATTGCGGGTTTAAAGGGGGATGGTTTAGCTGTGAGTGCGCTGCCACCAGGTGTGCTACGTTACTTGCAGGAGAGCGATGGGTTTGTGGAGAAGGGAACGGGACCCACGTGAGATTGTCTAATGTCTCCTTAGAATGGCTAACCAGGGAGAATTACCTGAGGGAGCACGGGAGAGATGTTGCTGGGATCTCTTGGTATTCTCAAATGCCCAGTCCACGGCAATCAGGTAATGGAACCTGCTACCGGGCTAAGGAAGGGTATGTGTTCCTCTTTAATGGCACTTACACCACAGCCACCCCCACTCTGCCAGCCTGGTTTGCAATAGGAACGATCGGGCTGATCACGGTCCCCTGCCCCCAGAAGGCTCATGTCCGACGAAGACTAGTGGTGCGGTCAGTTAGTGAGGAGTTCTGTGAGGATTGGAAGGATCCTATGTCATTGGGATCTCCCTTAGCATCGTTAGGCTGTGGATTCCTGAGTACTCTCTCTCTGGGGGGTTCGGCAGGAACTATAGCCGCAAAAAAACGGAACTACCTTATTTGTGGACTGGCTGCACTGGGAAACAGTACTATGGAGGGCCTGAAGGCAGTGAACCGGGAACTGGCAGAGCTTCGACTTTATGCCCAGCAGACCAGGTATGCTGTGGACTACCAGTTGGCTCAGCAAGGAGGAGTATGTGCTATAGTTGGGGACAAATGCATCACCAACGTGAGAGACGAGTCCTACAACATCTCCCATGCCATTCAGGACATTCAGACGCAAGTAGATAGCTTTAGACAGGGATTTACAGGAGGGACAAGTTGGTTGGGGTGGCTGCTAGGAGGATCGTGGGCATCATACCTGCTGCATGGAGCTGTGGGACTAATCGTGATTATAATAGTATGCTGTGTGGTGCTGGCCTGCCTAAATACTTGTTGCAAGGTCCTTATTAATAAGCTCTCGGCCCCGTTCTCAGCGCCGCTCTAGTTTATCATGAAATGATAAAAAGGGGGGAATGAGGAGGTGTAGGATTAATAAACTAGAACTGTATTGATATCTTAAGACGGATGAGAATTATGGCTGCTCGAAATACTGATTTAAAAAGTGTCCTTCAGGCCAGAACAGCCACACCACTGCTTACCTAGCTGTGTGGTAATTGCTGTGTCTGGAACTTAATTGGATTCCCATTATGCTTGACTATGAAGATGACGGTCAATCTTAACAGGAAATGGGAAGGCTGTCTCAAACAATGAAGGTGATACCTGCCTTTGTCTCACCCGATTGCAAAATGATTAGCTGAACCTGTGGTGTGAGGCTGCTCTTTGTCCATCTGCAGTAGCCCTTTGTCCGTTTCCTGCTCAACCAAGAACTCCGGCACCTGACTCATTAAAGTGTGCGTGACAATACCTGTATAAATCTCTGTCTACCCCTTTGTACTGAGAGAACTCGGGAAGCGACTCTTAGTGAGTGCTGAAGAGAATTCTCCTAGCGGTGCACTGCTAATAAAGGTATTTGTTCGAATCGACCTCGTGGCACTGTGTTATTTACAGCGGACGGATAGGGAAATTGATTTCGGGACGACACCAGGACATTATTAGAAGGAAGCATTTCACCCATTCCAAAATCTGCAGCACTCTGAAACATCCCCTCACAGTACAGCACTTTAGTTCCTATGGGAGGGGAGGCCCCGAGGGAGCGCCGCGCTGAGGGAGGGGCTGCCCCAAGGGAGTGCCGCGCTGAGGGAGGGGAGGCCCTGATGGTGCGCCATGCTGTGGGAGGGGCGGCCCCAAGGGAGGACTGCGCCATGGGGGGGGGGGGGCGGGGAGGGGAGGCCCCGAGGGAGCGCCGCACTGTGGGAGGTGGGAACGTGGTTCAGCCAGCATCACCGCCATCAGCTCCCTTGTCTTGCTCGGTCCCCACCCTCCAACACTTGCTGTTTGTTCTCCCCACCTGCTGCAACTTGCAACACACCTGTTTTCTGACTGTTCTGATAAAAAAGAATCGTTGACTGTTCATCTCCCCACAGACGCTGCCTGACCTGCTGAGTGTTTCCAGCGTTTTCTGGTTTTATTTCGGATAGCCAGTGAGTTTTTGACTTTGAATACGAAGATTACCTGTTTATTATCACACTGTGGGAGGCTGCTGTGCAGAAAACTCCTGCTGCATTGCAGCAGTGGCTACAACAACCTTTGGAGCTTTGCGAGGTTGCGAAAGGTCTTTTGGAAATGCTCGTCCTTCTTTTGGTGATAAAGTAAGAACAACACAGTAACAGGGGAGGAAATGAGTCCAATATCCTCCATGACTTAAGCCATCTGCTTTCTCACGAAGATCTTATTACAGCGTTCAAAAGAAATCAGGCGCCAAGAACAGCACCCCTCATCAACAACCAGTGATCAAATCAGGCTGTTACAGAGTGATTCATCATGTACAAACAGAAGCAATGTGTGCAGAAGTGGGCTGTTCCTGACTTCAATACCACTGCTCATCAGGATCAGCTACACTTGGTTCTCTCCCCCACTGCTCCTCAGATATCCTCGAGGTTGTTCACAAGTGGTAAATTGGTTTATTATTGTCACATGTACTGAGGCACAGTGAAAACTTGTGTTACATTCTAGTCATACAGATCATTTCATCACATCACTGCATCAAAGGAAAACAATAACAGAATGCAGAATAAAGTGTTGCAGATGCAGAGAGTGCGCAGTGCAGGCAGACAATAAGGTGCAAGGTCATAATGAGGTACATTGTGAGGTCAAGAGTCTATCTTATCGTATTAGGGGACCGTTCAATAGTCTTATAACAGCAGGGTAGAGGCTGTCCCGGAGCCTAGAGTGAGGGATAAGAGCTAAGCACACACCCAAGACCCTTCCCATCTCTAGCCAGAAGCTGTTTACGTATCAGTGCAGACTGGCAGGTGTCTGAGCTCACTGCCATTTCTGGTAAAAATGCAAGTCTCTCCCCTCAATGCCATCACTCCCCATCCCTTGGGGTCACAGTCAGAGTTATACAGCACGGAAACAGGCTCTTCGGCCCAACTCGTCCATGCTGACCAAAGCGTCCATCCAAGCTCGTCCCATCTGCCCGTGTTTGGCTCGCATCCTCTAACCCTTTCTTGTCCAAGTGTCTTTTAAACATTGTAACCCACCTCTACCACTTCCTCTGGCAGCTCGTTCCACATCCCCACTACCCTCTGTGTGAAGAAGTTGCCCCTCAGGTCCCCTTTAAATCTTTCCCCCTCACCCTAAACCTGTGTCCTCTAGTTTTAGACTGCCCGACCCTGGGGAAAAGACTGTGACCACCCACCTTATCCATGCCCCTTGTGGTTCTATAAACCTCTGTAAGGGTCATACCTCAGTCTCATTCATCCCGGGGAAAAAATTCCTAGCCTATCCAGCCTTTCCTTAACTGAAGTCTTCGTGTCCTGGTAACATCCTCATAAATCTTTTTTGCACCCTCTCTAATTTAATAACATCCTTCCTATAGCACAGCAAGCAGAACTGTACACAGTACTCCAAATATGGCCTTACCAATGTCTCATACAGCTGTAACATGACGCCCCAACTCTTGTACTCAGTGCCCTGACTGAAGGTAAGCTTCTACCTGTGTCGCCACTTTCAGGTGGTATGTATCTGCACCCCTAGGTCTCTCTGTTCTATAACACCCCCCAGGGCCCTAACATTTACTGTGCAAGTCCTGCCCTGGTTTGTCTTACCAAAATGCAACACCTCGCACTTAAATAAATTCCATCTGCCACTGGCCCAGTTGATCAAGCCCCTGTTGTAACCTTAGATAACCACCTTCACTCTTCACTATGCCACCAATTTTAGAGTCATCCACAAACTTAGTAACCACGCCACCTACATTCTCATCCAAATCGTTAATATAAATGACAAACAACAGTGGACCCAACACCGATCCCTGCAGCACACCAGTGGTCACAGGCCTCCAGTCTGAAAAACAACCCTCAGTCTCCAGTCAAGCCAATTCCCCCGGACCTCCCAACCTCTTGCTCCCCCCTCTGGTGCTAGCTGTGGCCCAGTGGCTACCTCCTGGCCAGAGACTTGAGCAGAGTCTAGGCTGCCCCTCAGGTGCACAGCTCCAATGGAGACTGTTGAGTTGTTAAACTGGGGATCTGACTGCTGGGTACCAGATCCAAAATATCCCACGTTGCTATTTCTAAGGAGCAGCCAGTCCCTCCACATCCTGGCCAAAATTTACCTCCAAGAAACAGGTCACTGTCAAATGGCGAGAGTGCATCTTGCCTCAATTAGCTGCTCTGTTCCCACATTACAATACTGACCACACTTCAACAGTACATAGCAGCAGCAGTTGGGTCAGTGGCACTGAGACCGGCTTGGGGCTCAGCAGGGAAGGGTGAACTCCCAATGTCTCTCTCCCCAACAGGCTGTTTTATTTACACTGTTTTAATATCCTTTAACAATTCATCTGTTGCACAGTTCCATTAAACTCAGAGGTCAAAGGTTTTCAACTCCTTCCTTGTTGTTGACGGGCCAGCACCCTGGAATTCCCGCAAGAGCATTCATGCTGCACTATCAGCTCTTCCTAGAACACTCTTCCACTGATTAACACATCCCACACAATCACACTTCTTGGAAGAAGGGTCAGGAAACACAAGAGACTGCAGAGGCTGGGATGTGGAGAAAAAGGCAAACTACTGGAGTAACTCAGCGAGTCACGCAGCATCTGTGGAGATTGAGGGATGGTTGATGTTTCGGGTCAAGACCCTGCATCCTGGGAGTGTAGAGGGGAGATAGCCGGTATATAGAGGTGAGGGGGAAGGGTGAGACAGGGGCTGGCAGATGGAGCCAAGTAGGGATGGGGGGAGTGTTGAGACAGAAACTAGTGGGTGATGTGGAACCAGCTAAGCGAGGAATAATGAGCAGATTCTCCCTTTGCAGTTAGACATCAGTTCAGGAACAAAATTAAACTTTAAATTAATCACAGCCATCAAAGCCCATGGGAACCTGACAGTTATTTCCCCATAACTGGGACAAGTGCAGATTATCCCACCTTCAATCCTAAGCAAAGTCACAGCCCAGGTCAAACTCCATCCACCACCCAGCCCCATTTCTAACTCCGTCACCACCACTGGCGCAGTCTGAGTGAGCTAGGTGAACTACCAGGTCTGGCCGGTACAGGCCAACCTGACACAAATGTCCTCTACTCTCTTTCTCTCTCTCCACACATTCAAGACGGAGCTGGTACAGCAACTGCTCTGCCCAAGACCGCACGAAATTGCAGAGTTGTGAACAGAGCCCAGTCCATCAGCCTCCCCTCCGTGGACTGTCTACATTTCCCACTGTCTCGGGAAAACAGCCAACATAATCAAGGACCCCTCCCACCCCAGTCATTCTCTCTTCTCCACCCTCCCATGGGGGAGATGGTACAAAAGTTTGTGAACATGTTCCACCTGTCTCAAGGACAGCTTCTATCCCACTGTTATCAGACTCTAATGGACCTCTTGTACAATAAAGGAACTCTTGATCTCTCAATCTAGCTCATCGTGGCCCTTGCACCTTATTGTCTACCTACACTGCACTTTGTAACTGCAACACTATATTCTGCATTCTGTTATTGCTTTTCCCATTGTACGACCTCGATGTACTGATGTACGGAATGATCTGTTTGGATGGCACGCTTTTCACTGTATCTCGGTACAATAATAAACCCATTACCAGATGCTGCCTGACCCGCTGAATATTTCCAGTGCTGTTGTTATTGCAGCGGATGAGGAGTCATACAGCATGGAAACAGACCCTTTGGCCCAACTTATCCGCGAAGTAGGTCAGTGGTGTGCAGAGCAGGTTGTAACAATCACTGTGTGCCTTACCAATTTGGAACCACCCCACCAGAGGTACAGAGCATCAGTCAGTCTTTCTTATACCAAGACATCCTGAATCAGTGGGAGGTGAGGAGGAGTTTGAAATCATCTTCAGCTTCCTGCTGCTTCATCCAGGACATGCCATCCGTCAACTGGTCACGGACCTGAAGTTCCCACAACCCTCCCAATAAGTGGCTTCAGCAGCAGTCAGTAGCACTGGACACCATCATTCAGCCCAAGATCTGAGCTGTCGAGCCCACAGGCAGGGAACAACCATCTCAAACAGACAGTGGCATGGACCCTCATTGTCACGGCTTGGTACGGTAACTGCTCTGCCCGGGACTGCAAGAAACTGCAGAGAGTTGTGGACACAGCCCAACACATCATGGAAACCAGCCTCCCCTCCATGGACTCTGTCTACACTTCTCGCTGCCTCGGTAAAGCAGCCAACATAATCAAAGACCCCACCACCCCAGACATTCTCTCTTCTCCCCCCTCCCATCAGGCAGAAGATACAAAAGCCTGACAGCACGTACCACCAGGCTCAAGGACGGCTTCTATCCTGCTGTTATAAGACTATTGAATGGTTCCTTAGTACAATAAGATGGACTCTTGAGCTCACAATCTACCTCATTATGACCTTGCACCTTATTGTCGGCCTGCACTGCACTTTCTCTGTAACTGTAACACTTTATTCTGCATTCTGTTACTGTTTTCCCTTGTACTACCTCAATGCACTGTGTAATGAAATGATTTGTATGGACGGCATGCAGAACAAAGTTTTTCACTGTACCTTGGTACGTGTGACAATAATAAACCAATTTACCCCTCGCAGCCTGACCGATTGCATAAAACTCACCATTTCCTCAACCCACAAATCCCCAGCTCCCCTATTCCCCTTCTCGCCAGTGTCTGTGGAGCAGAGGATGCAGCAATTAGGCTGTGGTGAGCTGCTGGATCCAGCCTTGGAAAGTGGCTCTGGATCCAGCTCCCAGTACTGAGAATGCAAGACAGGCAGCCATCCGAAAAGAAAACAACTGTTTCCAGTAATTGCTGACTTCTTTGGGCTTATTACCTTTCAAACTTCTCCAATATGTCAGAATTTTTAAATTGCAACGGAAAATTTGTGGGGAGTTTGCTTGGCTCAGTTTCCTTGGCTTGAACAGATCATCAAGTTCACATCTACTCTGAAACTCCAGTGTTAAACCAAGGCTGAATATTCACTCCATTGCTGAGGGAGGGTCACACAGTGGGAGGGGCAGTACTAAGGGAGCACCGCACTGTGGGGGGGGGGGGGCAGTACTGAGGGAGGGTCACACTGAGGGAGGGGCAGTACTAAGGGAGGGTCACACTGTGGGAGGGGCAGTACTGAGGGAGCACCGCACTGTGGGGGGGGGCAGTACTGAGGGAGGGTCACACAGTGGGAGGGGCAGTACTGAGGGAGGGTCACACTGTGGGAGGGGCTGTACTGAGGGAGCACCGCACTGTGGGGGGGGGGCAGTACTGAGGGAGTGTCACACTGAGGGAGGGGCAGTACTGAGGGAGGGTCACACTGTGGGAGGGGCAGTACTGAGGGAGCACCGCACTGTGGGGGGGGGCAGTACTGAGGGAGGGTCACACTGTGGGAGGGGTGGTACTGAGGGAGGGTCACACTGAGGGAGGGTCACTGTGGGAGGGGCAGTACTGAGGGAGGGTCGGTACTGAGGGAGGGTCACACTGTGGAAGGGGCAGTACTGAAGCCCGGCGCTGTTGGTTTACGGGCACCTGGTGCGGCACGGGGAGGGGTGCGCGGCGGATCTCCTAGTTGGTCTCCTGCTGGGCCTGGCCAAGCTGGCCATCCACAGGTCACACACTCCCAGTGCCAGGACAGCCCACTCCATGGCAGAGTTAGAGAGCACAGGTTTAAGGATGGATTTGAAGAAGAACGTTTCCCTTCAATCTCCTCTCATCCCGTATTCAGGGATGGCACACATCAGACAGACTGAAGCTCCCGCTACACCGTCCCATCACACACTGCCGGGGTCAGACACAGGGTGAAGCTCCCTCTACACCGTCCCATCACATACTCCCGGGGTCAGACACAGAGTGAAGCTCCCTCTACACCGTCCCATCACACACTCCCGGGGTCAGACACAGGGTGAAGCTCCCTCCACACCGTCCCATCACACACTCCCGGGGTCAGACACAGAGTGAAGCTCCCTCTACACTGTCCCCTCACACACTCCCGGGGTCAGACACGGGGTGAAGCTCCCTCTACACTGTCCCATCACACACTCCCGGGGTCAGACACAGGGTGAAGCTCCCTCCGCACCGTCCCATCACACACTCCCGGGGTCAGACACGGGGTGAAGCTCCCTCTACACTGTCCCGTCACACACTCCCGGGGTCAGACACAGGGTGAAGCTCCCTCCGCACCATCCCATCACACACTCCCGGGGTCAGACACAGAGTGAAGCTCCCTCCGCACCGTCCCATCACACACTCCCGGGGTCAGACACCGAGTGAAGCTCCCTCTACACCGTCCCATCACACACTCCCGGGGTCAGACACAGGGTGAAGCTCCCTCTACACCGTCCCATCACACACTCCCGGGGTCAGACACAGAGTGAAGCTCCCTCTACACTGTCCCATCACACACTCCCAGGGCAGGGACAGCACACTCCATAGCAGAGAGGTCTGAAGCTGAGGACACAGGTTTAAAGGGGCAGGTTTAGAGGGGATCTGAGGGGGAATTCTTTTCCCCCACAGGGGTGCTGGAATCTGGGACGTGGTGGAGGCAGAGTCTCTCACATTTAATTATCCAGACGAGGACTTGAACCACCAAGGAATGGAAGGCTGTGGGCCAAGTGCTGGTAAATGGAATTGTGTAGATGGTACTTGATGGTTGGGATGGGTGTGGTGGGTCTACTTCTGTGTGGCTCTATGGCAGGATAGCAGGGCTTACAGAGAAAGGCTCCCTTTACACTCTCCCATCACAGGCTCCCAGGGTGACGAGACATCTGTCCTAACTTGAGGGTTGGATTCAGTGAAACATGGAGCATGAGACCAGTTCAGTCTCTCCCAGTCCTTTGGCCACTGGTTGGATTGAAGTGACTTGTACCTCAGCTGCACTTACGCCTTTGCACGCAATGTGATTGTGCTGGGGAGATTCACCATGATATTGCCTGGGATGGATCAGCTGGGATTGTCTTCCCTGGAGCGAAGGAGGCTTGAGAGGTGACCTGATAGAGGTGTGTAAAATTATAAAATCTTTTCCCCATGGTAGGGGTATGAAGAACAAGGTGAGAGGTAAGTTACTTTTGCACAGTGGCTGATATCTGGAACCCGCTGCCAGAGAAGGCCGTGGAATCAGGTACAATCGCTGTGTTTAAGAGACATTCAGACAAGGCAGACAAGGATATGGACCTAATGTGGGCAAATGGGAATGGTGTAGATGGGCAAAAAGGTCGGCATGGATGTGGTGGGCCGAAGGGCCTGTTTCTGTGCTGTACCCTCAAAGCCCACCCTCAGAAAGTCCAGCAACTACTTCCTTTTAAGGGAGAGGATTCCTTTAAATTCTCAACTCCAGGCATTGCAGCCAGACCCCAGGCACAGCAGGGGTCACAGAATTCCCAAGGTGAGCTGAAGTGACCACCCGTGAAGTAAACCAGCAATCGGCCAAGTCTGGTGTGAAAGAGCTCAGGTAAAACGGCACTGAATGGAAGTGAGAGTGGGGCTGATGGGGTCAGGTGAAAATTCTACCCTGGCTGGAGTCCAATGTAGCACAAAGGAAGATGTCTGTCCTCATTGGATGGAACCCAATCATCTCAGCTCAGGATCTTTGGTGGAAAATATAGAAAGAGATTGAAAATTGTAGGGGTTCAGAGGGATCGGGTACCCCTTGCATATTGAAAGTTAACATGCAGGTTCTGCGAGCAAACAGTATGTTGGATTTTCTTGCAAGAGGATTTAAGTACTAGAACAGAGCGTCTTGGTGCAATTGCAGAGGTCCTGGTGAGACTGCGTCTGGAATATTGCTTGCAGGTCTGGTCTCCCTACCTAACGGAGGATATGTCTCTGATGGAGGCGGTGCAGTGAAGGTTCACTGGATCAATTCCTGGGGTGGTAGGTTCATTACACGAGGAGAGATTAAAAGACTAGGCCTGTATTCTCTTCAGTTTAGATGAATAACAGCAATTTCATTGAAACGTACAAAGCTTCATTGATCTTCAGTGTGGAGTTAACATCCCCATTGACTGGGGAGTCTGGAACCAGGAGTCACAGTCTCAAAGTAAGAGATCGGCCAGTTGAGAAGTTTCTTCACCCAGAGGGTGGTGAATCCTTAGAATTCATCACAGCTTCTTGGGCAAGGGTGCAGAGTCATACAGCAAGGAAACAGGCCCTTTGGCCCAACTCGTCCGTGCTGACCAAGATGCCCACCCAAGCCAGTCCCATTTGCCCACATATGGCCCATTTCCCTCTACACCTTTCCTATCCATGGACCTGTCCAAGTGTCTTTTAAATACTGTTAATGTACCTGCCTCACCCACTTCCTCTGGCAGTTCGTTCCATATACTCACCACCCTCTGGGTAAAAAAGTTGCCCCTCAGGTTCCTATTCAATCTTTCCCCTCTCAACTTAAACCTATGCCCTTTAGTTCTTGGTTCTCCAACCCTGGGAAAAAGACTGTGTGCATTCACAGAGTAAGTCATTGAGTATATTCAGGATATTAAGGGAATCATGGAACATGCAATTAATGTAGGAAGGTGTCAGTGAGGTATCAGGTCAACATGAGCTTACTGAATGGCAGAGCATTGGCCATGGGCTGAATAGCCTGCTCCTGCAGGTGCTTCTGACGTTCTGTCACTGCAGAAATTCCTCAGGGGAGTGCACTTGGCCCAACCACCTGCTGCTCAGATGCTCTCAGCTGATGTCCACCTTCTGAGGTAATGAAGCAGCGTCTACCTACAGTCAGAACTATTGCCCTACATTTGGTCTGGGCCAATACACTGCATGGAAGTGGTCAGCAGCAACCCCACCACCCCCCCACCCGAGCCTACCCACCAGCTCTTGACACTCTGAGTCATTACCACCATCAAAACATCCTCCTTACCAACACAAGAGAATGCAGATGCTGCAAGGGTCCAGATGAAGGGTCTCAACCCAAAACATCAACAGTCCATTTCCCTCCAGACACTGCCTGACCTGCAGCTTGTGTTTTGCTCCCTATCATCAATGTTCTGCAGGTCACTATGGACCAGAACCTTGAATTTATAGCATCATAAACTCCAAATTTGCTTTAACAGCCAATGAAATATTGACGTGATGGGTGAAACCCAGTAGGCAATAAATTAGCAGAAGCGTTCTTTTAGGCATCGTTTGAGGGATGAGCATTGGCCAGAACACCAAAAGAGCAGCCTGTTCTCCTTCAGAATCCTGTGACAAGTGAGAATCCAGGCCTCAATGACAGTGCGGCACCCCCTCGGTACTGCCCCTCCCACAGCGCGGCACCCCCTCGGTACTGCCCCTCCCACAGCGCGGCACCCCCTCGGTACTGCCCCTCCCACAGCGCGGCACCCCCTCGGTACTGCCCCTCCCACAGCGCGGCACCCCCTCGGTACTGCCCCTCCCACAGCGCGGCACCCCCTCGGTACTGCCCCTCCCACAGCGCGGCACCCCCTCGGTACTGCCCCTCCCACAGCGCGGCACCCCCTCGGTACTGCCCCTCCCACAGCGCGGCACCCCCTCGGTACTGCCCCTCCCACAGCGCGGCACCCCCTCGGTACTGCCCCTCCCACAGCGCGGCACCCCCTCGGTACTGCCCCTCCCACAGCGCGGCACCCCCTCGGTACTGCCCCTCCCACAGCGCGGCACCCCCTCGGTACTGCCCCTCCCACAGCGCGGCACCCCCTCGGTACTGCCCCTCCCACAGCGCGGCACCCCCTCGGTACTGCCCCTCCCACAGCGCGGCACCCCCTCGGTACTGCCCCTCCCACAGCGCGGCACCCCCTCGGTACTGCCCCTCCCACAGCGCGGCACCCCCTCGGTACTGCCCCTCCCACAGCGCGGCACCCCCTCGGTACTGCCCCTCCCACAGCGCGGCACCCCCTCGGTACTGCCCCTCCCACAGCGCGGCACCCCCTCGGTACTGCCCCTCCCACAGCGCGGCACCCCCTCGGTACTGCCCCTCCCACAGCGCGGCACCCCCTCGGTACTGCCCCTCCCACAGCGCGGCACCCCCTCGGTACTGCCCCTCCCACAGCGCGGCACCCCCTCGGTACTGCCCCTCCCACAGCGCGGCACCCCCTCGGTACTGCCCCTCCCACAGCGCGGCACCCCCTCGGTACTGCCCCTCCCACAGCGCGGCACCCCCTCGGTACTGCCCCTCCCACAGCGCGGCACCCCCTCGGTACTGCCCCTCCCACAGCGCGGCACCCCCCTCGGTACTGCCCCTCCCACAGCGCGGCACCCCCTCGGTACTGCCCCTCCCACAGCGCGGCACCCCCTCGGTACTGCCCCTCCCACAGCGCGGCACCCCCTCGGTACTGCCCCTCCCACAGCGCGGCACCCCCTCGGTACTGCCCCTCCCACAGCGCGGCACCCCCTCGGTACTGCCCCTCCCACAGCGCGGCACCCCCTCGGTACTGCCCTCCCACAGCGCGGCACCCCCTCGGTACTGCCCCTCCCACAGCGCGGCACCCCCTCGGTACTGCCCCTCCCACAGCGCGGCACCCCCTCGGTACTGCCCCTCCCACAGCGCGGCACCCCCTCGGTACTGCCCCTCCCACAGCGCGGCACCCCCTCGGTACTGCCCCTCCCACAGCGCGGCACCCCCTCGGTACTGCCCCTCCCACAGCGCGGCACCCCCTCGGTACTGCCCCTCCCACAGCGCGGCACCCCCTCGGTACTGCCCCTCCCACAGCGCGGCACCCCCTCGGTACTGCCCCTCCCACAGCGCGGCACCCCCTCGGTACTGCCCCTCCCACAGCGCGGCACCCCCCTCGGTACTGCCCCTCCCACAGCGCGGCACCCCCTCGGTACTGCCCCTCCCACAGCGCGGCACCCCCTCGGTACTGCCCCTCCCACAGCGCGGCACCCCCTCGGTACTGCCCCTCCCACAGCGCGGCACCCCCTCGGTACTGCCCCTCCCACAGCGCGGCACCCCCTCGGTACTGCCCCTCCCACAGCGCGGCACCCCCTCGGTACTGCCCCTCCCACAGCGCGGCACCCCCTCGGTACTGCCCCTCCCACAGCGCGGCACCCCCTCGGTACTGCCCCTCCCACAGCGCGGCACCCCCTCGGTACTGCCCCTCCCACAGCGCGGCACCCCCTCGGTACTGCCCCTCCCACAGCGCGGCACCCCCTCGGTACTGCCCCTCCCACAGCGCGGCACCCCCTCGGTACTGCCCCTCCCACAGCGCGGCACCCCCTCGGTACTGCACTGAGAGGCAGCTGAGGTTTTTGTGGTTAAGTGTCTGCAACAGGAATTGAACCCTTAACCTCTGGGTCTCATGAGGAAGAATACTACCCACTGAGGGAGGCGGACAGTAAGCAGCCGTGGAGACACCAGAGACTGCAGATGCTGGAATCTGGAACAACAATCTGCTGGAGGAACTCAGCGGGTCGAGCAGCATCTGTGGGGGGAGAGGAATTGTTGGGGAAATGGGTTTGGGAGGAAATGAAGTGACTTTCCGGAGACAGGCTAGGTAGCTAATACAATGAGAGGCAGATTGTCAGCTCAGAGCCTACTGATATCCTCCAGTTACACAATCGGTTCCAGGTTACACAAGCTGGCAGTCCAGTGCAATACAGTACCTGCGCCTTCATCTCGTAGAGGGCAGCACAGTCCGGTGTCAGCTGAATAGCTTCATCCCACCGACCAATCGCCTCCCAGTGCCTGCAGCAAATAGAAGAATCTCGCCTTTATCAAGCACGATGCAGGGAAGAGAGACATTTATACCAAGTCAGCCCAGAGACTGTCACCCAGAAGGTTGTGAACCTTTGGATTTCTCTATCTGGACACCGTGGAGCCTCTCTCCAAGCCACAGCAGAAGCTCCACATTTGGTATGGTTCGCAGGGTTCAGAAAGGCACTGGCTTCAGAGAAAACTGAGCAAGCTCCACTCCCTGACTCTGTGCAGAACACAGGCCAGGTTTGCCTGGACAAAACCAGCCCACCTGATCACTGCAAGCCCATTGACATCCAGTGGTATTCCCGTCACTGAATCCCCCACTGTCAATACCCTGAGGGTTACCACTGACCAGAAACGGAACTGGAGAAGCCACATACACAGTGTGACCACAGGAGCAGGTCAGTGGCTGGGAACCCTGTGGTCAGTAACTCACCTCTCACTCCCCAAGGCCTGTCCACCATCTACAAGGCTCAAGTCAGGAGTGTGAGGGAACATTCTCCACTTGCCTGGGTGAGGGCAGCTTCAACAACATCAAGCAGCTCGACACCATCCAGGACACAGCAGCCCACTTGACAGGCACCCCACCCACACCCACTCACTCACTCCACCACCCACACACAGTAGCAGCAGTGTGTACCATCTACAGGAGGCACTGCAGCAACTCACCGAGACTCCTCAGACAGCACCTTCCAAACCCACCACCTCTACCAGCTGGAAGGACAAAGGCAGCAAAAGCCAGGGCGGCACGGTAGCATAGCGGTTAGCTCAACACCATTACAGCGCCAGCAATTGGGGTTCAATTCCCATCGCTGTCTGTAAGGAGTTTGTACGTTCTCCCCGTGACTGCATGGGTTTCCGCCGGGTGCTCCGGTTTCCTCCCACATTCCAAAGACATACGCGTAGGTTAACATGGGTTTAAATGGGCGGCGCAGACTCATTGGGCTGGAAGGGCCTGTTACTGTGCTGTATTAATAAAGTTTTAAAAGCACAGGGAACACCACCCCTTAGGAGTTGCCCGCCAAGCCACACACCATCCTGACTTGGAAATATATCGCCGTCACTGGGTCAGAATCCTGGAACTCCCTCCCTGACACCACTGTGGGTGTACCCACACCTCAGGGACTGCAGCGGTTCAAGAAGGCAGCTCACCACCACCTTCTCAGGGACAACCCGGGATGGGCAATTAAATGCTGGCTTAGCCTGCAAAGCCTACATCCCTTGAGTGAAATAGAAAGGCCCCCACCCCCCACCAGCTCACCCTGGCTGACAGCTGGGACAATGGGCTCAAACTAAGCTATCTGATCAAGGATTCAGGAGAAACTTCTTTACCTAGAGAGCAGCAAGAAGGTGGAACTCCCCATCAGGAGCGTTGAAATAAACCGCAAGGTTGTACTTAAGGATAAAATTGGTAACAAATCAGCCAGTTTTGTCATTCATCAGCATCACTGCTGATCATCTAGATATTCTATCCAGAGATTCTGCTCTGTTTACAAATCTGCAGATGACACCACTGTAGTGGGCCGTATCTCAAATAACAATGAGTCGGAGTGCAGGAAGGAGATACAGAGCTTAGTGACATGGTGTCATGACAACAACCTTTCCCTCAATGTCAGCAAAACAAAGGAGCTGGTCATTGACTTCAGGAAGGGGGGCAGTGCACATGCACTTGTCTACATCAACGGTGCTGAGGTCAAGAGGGTTGAGAGCTTCAAGTTCCTAGGAGTGAACATCACCAGTAGCCCGTCCTGGTACGATAAGATGGACTCTTGACCTCACAATCTACCTTGCCATGGCCTTGCACCTTATTGTCTGCCTGCACTGCACTTTCTCTGTACCGTAACTCTTTATTCTGCATTCTGTTATTGTTTTCCCTTGTACTACCTCAATGCACTGTTGTAATGAAATGACCTGTACGGATGGCATGCAAAACAAAGTTTTCACTGTACCTCGGTACACGTGACAATAATAAACCAATCTACCTCCGAGCCATTTTTCAGCACCATCCCTTGATTCACCTAAAACCCAGAAATCTATTCACCTCCGAAGACACGAGAGATTGCAGATGCTGGAATCAGGAGCAAAAACGAGCTGCTGGAGGAACTAAGCAGGTCAGGCAGCATCTGTGACTGAGCCTCCACACCCCTCGGGCAGAGAATTCTAAAAATTTACCACCTTCTGAGTGAAGAGTCCTCAGTTCAGCCAGAAACAATTGAGTTCTTATCCTCAGACTTTGGCCCTGGTTCAAGGTTCCTCAGCTGGGGGTAATGTGCTCTCTGCATCCAGCCATCGAGCCCTGATAGAATTTCAATCAGATCTCTCCCCACTCTTCCAAACTCCAGAGAATATAGGCCTGCCATCCCTGGGACCCGGCCAGCAAATCTCTGCTGCACTTCCTCTCCTGCTTTAGATGAAACCAACACTGTACAAAATACTCCAGATACTGTCCCTCTTCTCAGTGGGAGAAAGGTGCAAGGATAGAGCTGCAAGGAACTTGTAGAGCACAAACACCAGCAAAGACCAGTTGGGCGAATGGCCTGTTTGTCATACAGTCACAGAGTCACACAGCATGGAAGCAGGCCCTTCGGCCCAACTCATCCATGCCGACTGTGTTGCCCAGTCCCATCTGCCCACGTTTGGCCCTTAGCCCTCCAAACCATTCCTATCCACGTACTTATCAAGATGGCTTTTAAATGCTGCTAATGTGCCCACCTCAACCACTATTTCTGGCAGCTCATTTCAAATACGCTGTCCCGATGTCCCTTTTAAATCTCTCGCCTCTGATCTTAAACCTATTCCCTCTTGTTTTTAGCACCCCCTTCCTGGGAAAAAAGACTACGTGCTTTCACCCTGTCTATACCCTCATGATCTTGTATCAGGTCACCCCTCAATCTCCTACATTCCAAGGAAAAAAAAGTCCTAGTCTACACAACCTCTCCTTGTAACTCAGGCCCCCGAGTCCAGGCAATGTCCCAGTAAATCTGTGTGTACCGTAAGTACTAGGTTACGGCCATATATATCTCTCGAGCAGTTCAGATCACACAGAGCACTGATCTATACAGTAATTCATTGCAGATTACCTCTTATCCTTCAATCTAACAAGCTGGAGAAGTTTAAAAAAACATTGGCATCAGATAAGCAATGGTTCCCAAGAGCGTTTCCTAATCTCTCCTGCATCTCTGGCGGCATCCCAGACTCTTGCACTTGGCCCATGGCAGGAACGAGTCAGCGACATACAGCAGGAAAACAGGCCCTTCAGCCCAACAGGTCCATGCCGACTAAGGTGCCTTCCCGAACTAGTCCCACTTGGCCCATGTCCCTCTAAACCTTTCCTATCCATGGACCTGTCCAAGTACCTTTTAAATGTTAATGTACCTGCCTCAACCACTTCCTCTGGCAGCTCAGTCCATATACTGACCACCCTCTGGGTGAAGAAGTTGCCCCTCAGGTTCCTGTTAAATCTCTCCTCTCTCACCCTAAAGCTGTGCCCTCTAGTTCTTGATTCCTCAACCCATTCACCCTGCCTACGCCCTCACGATTTTATACACCTCCATAAGATCACCGTTCATTCTCCTACACTCCAATGAAAAAGGTCCCAACCTGCTCACCTCTCTCTGTAACTCAGTCCCTTGAGTCCCGGCAACATCCTCGTAAATCTCCTCTGCACTCTTTCCAGCTTAATGGCATCTTTACTGTAGCAGGGTGACCAAAGCTGAACACAATCTTCCAAATGTGGCCTCACCAATGACTTGCACAACTACAACATCCCAACTTCTATACTCAGTGCCCTGACTGATTAAGTCCAGCATGCCAAAAGCTTTCTTCACCACTCTGTCTACTTGTAACACCACTGTCAGAGAACCATGTACCTGTACTCCGAGGTCCCTCTGTTCCACGACGCTCCCCAGGGCCCTACCGTTCACTATGAAAGTCCTGCCCTCATTTGTCTTCCCAAAATGTAACACCTCACACTTATCCAAATTAAACTCCATTTGCCATTCCTCAGCCCACTTACCCAGCTGATCAAGATCCCCACCTGTAAATCCTGAGAACCACCTCACTGTCAACACCACCTATTTTAGTACCATCTACAAATATTTTAGTGTCATGTCCTTGGCTTTCAAGCTCACAAACTTCTCCAGTACTGTTTTTGATTAATAGTCCCTTCAGTTCCTCATTCTCGACAGACCCTCGGTTACCTAACAGGCGTTCTGTGTTTTCTTCCATTCCCCTATGTCCAATGTTTTGACCAAGGTTGCAATGAGGTTTTAAGCCGTGTGGTCCTGGGGAAATCCACAGTAGGAACCTCTGAGCAGGTTATACTCGATAGCACTGTGTGAGAGGCTGCTGTGTGAGTGATGGCAGAATCCCCACCGACAACATCCTGGGGGTCACCACCGATCAGAACTCGACTGTCCTTATAAATACGATGGTTCCAAGAGCTGGTCAGAGGGTGGGGGAATGTAATACACCTTAACATTATAACGTACTACAACCCTCCCCACCATCGAGGACACCTTCAAGAGGTGGTGCCTCAAGAAGGCCACATCCATTACCAAGGACCCTCGCTATCGGGACATGCCCTCTTCTCGCTACTACCATCGGGGAGGAGGTACAGGAGCCTGAAGAGCCACACTCAATGATTCAGGAACAGCTTCTTTCCCTCCGCCATCAGATTTCTGAACGGTCCATGAACCCATGAATACCACCTTGTTATTCCTTTATTTTGTATTATTTTTGTAATGCACTGTACTGCTGCTGCAAAACAACAAATTTCACATCATCTATCAGTGATAATAAATCTGATTCTGTATTACTACAT
This sequence comes from Pristis pectinata, assembly GCF_009764475.1. NCBI lineage: Eukaryota > Metazoa > Chordata > Chondrichthyes > Rhinopristiformes > Pristidae > Pristis > Pristis pectinata. Next base: position 2,600,702 of record NC_067411.1, on the reverse strand, counting down.
TACAGCAGTGTCTTAAGTACTTCACTGGCTGTAAGAGGCTTTAGGACATCTCGAGGCTGTGGAAGGCTCCCACCAACACCATTCTCACTTCACCACAGAGCCTGCACAACTGCAGCCGGGGGTAGGAACCGTAACAGATTTACTCCACGCCACTATCTTGAGCCATGAGTTGCTGAGTCGGCTGTGGCACGTCTGACAGACCTGTCATCGGGAGCACATCAAGCCACCAAAGAAGGCTGAAGGATATTATCTTCGCTGCAACCGCAAGCACAACAGTTTGTAAACTGGGCAAGGGAACGTCCTTGTTGACCTCATCCAATCCCGCACCCTCAAAGGGCAAGAAGCCACCAAACAGAGAGCACCGAGTGAAGATCAGGGATGTTTACAGTTGTCAAAGACCAAAGTAAACAACACAATAAGCTTAAACAAAGTAGGACGAGTTTGTCATTTCCAAACACAAAATTCAGACACTGGATTGCTCATTGAAGAGCAACAGATTGGGCCAAACCACACTATCCTGATGCAACTGTATTATTAGCCATTAGTCTGAATGCTGACAATCTTTTCCTCTCCAGAAACACACAGCATTCCCTCTTCAGCCCATCTGTAACTCTAAAAATCTCATTCAGTAACCTGGTCCGGTCAGGGACTGGGGGAAGGTCACAGCTTGTTTGGGATTGGAGTCCAGTCTACCTGAACCACCTCAGACTTTTGCAGAGGTCTGATGCAACTAAATTTGCGTGGATCTCGCTGCCCCCCTCATCCAGTTTATGGCAGAGGTCCCACACCAGCCTGGAGGGTTCTTCACGCTTCTTTGGCAAGGCACTCTGCTGTACAAAGGTGCAGCTACCAGCTCCAGCTGGCTCACCACCACCTCCTCAGAACCACAAGCCCTTTTGCCAGTGACACCCACTTCTAGGGGATGAATTATTCCAATAAGGGTAGGACATGTACAGTAAATGGTAGGGCACTGAAGAATGGTGATGAACAGAGGGACCTTGGGGTTCAAGTCCACAGTTCCCTGAAAGTAGCAACACATGTAGGTAGGATGTTGAAGAAGAACATGGCATACTTGTCTTCACAGTTCAGGACACAGCATGTGAATGTTGAGGCGTTATGTTGTAACTTTACATAACACTGTGCATCACTCCACACTTTTCCAGGTTGGACTCCATCTGTCACTTCTCCACCCAGCTCTGCATTCTCTCAATATCCTGTTGTAATCTACAGCAACCTTCTACACTATCCACCAACCTTTGTATCATCAGCAAACTTACTAACCCACCCTTCCACATCTTATCCAAGTCATTTATAAAAATCTCAAAGAGCAGGGGTCCCAGAACAGATCCCTGCGGAACACCACTGGTCACTGACCTCCAGGCAGAATACGCTCCATCTACCACCACTCTCTATCTTCTATGGGCGAGCCAATTCTGAATCCACACAGCCGTTTCCCTGGATCCCATGCCTGCTGACTTTCTGAATGAGCCTTCCAAGAGGAACCTTATCAAACCCCTTACTAAAATCCATGTACACCACATCCACTGCTCTACCTTCATCAATGTGCTTTGTCACGTCCTCAAAGAATTCAATCAGGCTCGTGAGGCGTGACCTGCCCTCACAAAGCCATGCTGACTGTCCCTAATCAGCGTATGCTTCTCCAAATGCCCATAAATCCTGTTTCTAAGAATCTTCTCCAGTAATTTGCCCACCACTGAAGTAAGACTCACTGGTCTGTAATTCCCAGGGTTATCCCTACTCCCTTTCTTAAACAAAGGAACAATATTTGCCACCCTCCAGTCATCTGGCACTACAGCTGTGGCCAGTGAGGACGCAAAGATTATCGCCAAAGGCGCAGCAATCTCTTCCCTCACTTCCTGTAATAACCTTGGATATATCCTGTCCGGCCCTGGTGACTTATCTATCCTAATTTTTTTCAAAAGTTCCAGCACACCTCTTTCCTCACATTATGCCCTAGTGTATCAGCCTGTTGTATGCCATCCTCAACCACGTCAAGGTCTCTCCCCCTCTCTCTGGTGAATACTGAAGCAAAGTATTCGTTAAGGACCTCCCCTACCTCTTCCAACTCCAGGCAAGTTTCTTCTTTTATCCCTGATCAGTCCTACCCTCAACTCTAGTCATTCTCCTATTCTTCAAATATGTGTAGAACGCCTTGGTTTTCCTTGATCCTACTCACCAAGGACTTCTCATGCCCCCTTCTAGCTCTCCTAAGTCTATTCTTAAGCTCCCTCCTGGCTACCTTGTAACTCTCCAGAACCCTGTCTGATCCATGCTTTCTAAACTTCAGGTAAACTTCTTTCTTCCTCTTGACAAGATATTTTACGTCTCTTGTCAACCACGGTTCCTTCACTCTACCATCCTTACCCTGCCTCAATGGGACAAACCTATCCAGAGCCCCATGCAAGTATTCCTTAAACAACCTCCACATTTCTGCTGTGCGCTTCCTCAAGAACATCTGTTCCCAATTTATGCTCCCAAGTTCCTGCCTAATAGCATCATAATTCCCCCTCCCCCAGTTAAATACTTTCCCATATCAGCTGCTCCTATCCCTCTCCAAGGTGATGGTAAAGGTCAAGGAGTTATGGTCACTATCTCCAAAATGCTCTCCCACCGAGAGATCTGAAACCTGATCAGGCTCATTGCCTAGTACCAGGTCCAGTATGGCCTCTCCTCTAGTCGGCCTGTCCACATACTGTGTCAGGAATCCTTCCTGGACACACTGAACAAACTCTGCCCCCTCTATCCCCTTTACATTAAGGAGGTGCCAGTCAATCTCATGTCATGTATGCAACGATACTGTGCCAGCTCACCACACTGTTTGGGCTCAGCTAATACTTAACCTCTGCGACCTGGAGAACAAAGTGAGAAGCCCATACATAACTTGTTGTGAACACGGTGACCTGTGCCCTACCACACGGAGACTGGCTCTCACACCGAAACCCAAGCTGAGCAGGGATTGGAGGAGACACAGGAGACTGCAGATGCTGGAAATCTGGAGCCACACACAAAAAGCTGGAGGAACTCAGAAGGTCAGGCTGCATCTGTGGAGGAAAATGAACAGTCGACATTTTGGGTCGAGACCCTTCACCTGGACTGGAGGAGCTGGCTGTTGGCTTTGCCCACTGCTGAGTCAGCTGGTCTCGGAGGACAGAGGTGAAGGTGGGCGCTGCAAGGAACAGGTGAGTCAATAGAAGTGGAGGGGAATAAAAACCTCCTTGAGGGGGTACACAGCCAGAATTCCAGAACCTCTGTCTTCAAAGAATCTAGGAAACAAGATTCCCAGGATTTGAGGCCACAACTGATTATCTTAATTTGCCACCTGTGCTCCATACTCACTAAGATCCCTGCCTAACAAATATGGATTTGGAAGCACCAGCTACACTGTAACTGATACACACCCTAATCCTAATGTTAAGACAATATCCCCTTGATTCCTCCAGATAAAACTAATTTCTCCCACCAACCCTATCAGGTCCTTTCACAGCTCACGTGTCCGTGAAACTAGTCGAGGTTATACGACCTAACCTCATCATTTAACCCTCAGATCCGCAGAATCACTGTGATGATTCCGGAACAGGGTGGTGAAGAAGGCTTTTGGCACAATGCCCTTCATCAGTTAGGGCACTGAGTATAGAAGCTGGGATGTCATGTTGCAGTTATTCAAGACTCTAATGAGGCCACACTTGGAGTGTTGTGTTGAGTCACACTGCTACAGGACCGATGTTATTAAACTGGAAAGAACGCAGAGAAGATTTACGAGGATGTTGCCAGGACTCGAGGGACTGAGTTACAGGGAGAGGTTAGCCAGGCTGGGTCTTTATTCCCTGGAATGCAGGGAACTGAGAGGTGATCTTAAAGAGCTATATAAGATCATGAGGGGCATAGATAGGGTGAATGCATTCAGGCTTTTTCCCAGGGTTGGGGAATCAAGAACTAGAGGGCGTATATTTAAGGTGAGAGAGGAGAGATTTAATAGGAACCTGAGGGGCAACATTTTCACCCAGAGGGTGGTGAGTATATGGAACGAGCTGCCAGAGGAAGTGGTTGAGGCAGGTTTAACAATTAACAACATTTAAAAGACATCTGGATAGGAAAGGATATGGGCCAAAAGTGGGCAAATGGGACTAGCTGAGATGGGCACCATGGTCAGCATGGACCAGTTGGGCTGACGGGCCTGTTTCTGTGCTGTCTGACTCTATATGAAATGCAATGCCACAGAAGTCTATGGACCAAGCACTGGAGAAAGGGGTTGGTATTGGTCGGAACTCGATGGGCAGCACGGATACAGTGGGCTGACGGGCCAAGATATGGATCATGTACAGTAGAAGAGATTTAGTTCAATTTGGCATCATGTTCAGCACAGACATGGTGGGCCGAAGGGCCTGTTCCTGTGCTGTGCTGTTCTGTTCTGTTCTGTGTTTTATGCCACAGAGACTCGGGTCGTCAGTGTGTGACAGGGAAGGGTCCTAGAGATGTTAAACCATTTGTTCACTTCAAGAAGATCAGTGGAAGGGAAGATCTCCCAACATTTATCCCTCAAACTAATACTGGCAATTCATATTTGACCAGGACCTTGCTATATGCAATTCACTTCTCTCCTTTGACCTCATGACAATAGGGACTACACTTTGAGATGCAGGGAGGATGCAAGAGGTGCTATATAAAGGTCAGCTTCCTTTATACAACATTTGCACAACTGATAATGGAATTAGGAACTGAGTCATTATGCTTCAATTTATATTACTCAGACTTTCAAATAATCCACTAAATCAGCTCTGCTGCCAATAAAGCTTTCACGACGATCACAGTAAACAGTGCACACAGACTGAGAGCAGGCAGTGCAGGGTAGTTTACACTCTGAACAGTTCTTGGGTCAGGGGTCTGAGGAACAAACTCAGAGCATAAACAGTGCGTTGTTTTGTGTACAATAAAATAGTTCACATAAATATTGTAGAACACAAGGAATTTTGATGACAAAAGAAGTTGCTTCACTTTGATGTTCACTGATCTGGACTGATTAGGGTGTGGGTGGGGAAAGCCAGCCATTGCCACAGAGTGAACCATCAACAGGAGCAGGGCAGAGATTACGTAACAGGAGGTATGACTGGATCACACACAGCCTTCTCTAATACTACAAAAACTTCCTCATTCATCACCAGGATATTCCCACTGAACAAACACTAACATTGCATATTAACCCTACTCCCACAGGGGTGTACACATCTTGGCCCTGAGAGACTTTCTGCCCATCAATCTCCTACCATCACCATTCTGTGTGGCTGGGCACAGCTCAAATACCATCTATAAATTCACCAATGACTCCACTGTTGTTGGCAGAATCTCAGATGGCGACGAGGAGGCGTACAGGAGTGAGACAGATCAGCTGGTTGAGTGGTGTCTCAACAACAACCTCGCACTCAACGTCAGCAAGACCAAGGAATTGATTGTGGACTTCAGGAAGGGGAAGTCGGGAGAACACACACCAGTCCTCATTGAGGGGTCAGCGGTGGAAAGAGTGAGCAGCTTCAAGTTCCTGGGTGCCGACATCTCAGAGGATCTGTCCTGGGCCCAAAACATTGATGCAATCACAACAAAGGCACGCCAGTGGCTCTACTTCATTTAGAGTTTGAGGAGATTCGGTACGTCACCAAAGACTCTTACATATTTCTATAGATGTACAGTGGAGAGCATTCTGACTGGTTGCATCACCGCCTGGTACAGAGGCTCCAATGCACAGGATCGCAAGAGGCTGCAGAGGGTTCTAGACTCAGCCAGCTCCATCACGGGCACAACCCTCCCCACCATCGAGGACATCGTCAAGAGGCGGTGCCTCAAGAAGGCAGCATCCATCATTAAGGGTCCTCACCATCCGGGACATGCCCTCTTCTCGTTACTACCATCGGGGAGGAGGTACAGGAGCCTGAAGACCCATACTCAACGATTCAGGAACAGCTTCTTCGCCTCCGCCATCAGATTTCTGAACAGTCCATGAACCCATGAACACTACCTCGTTATTCCTTTTTTTATACACTATTTATTTATTTTTGTAATTTATAGTAATTTTATGTCTTTGCGCTGCACTGCTGTCACAAAACAAATTTCACGTCATTCGTGATAATAAACCTGATTCTGATACTGTTGCCACAGTGCTCTGCGAAAGGAAATAATAAGAATACTACACTGCTAAAGACTGAAAAGAACTTTAAATATAAAGTGTTAAACCTGGCCAATGTACCCCTGCAGGGGAGGCCAATCTCCCACCTGTTACTCTCCACACTTTTTAAACTTTAGCTCTGTGGCAGTTGTTGTAGATCAGTGATCAGAAGCCAGTGTTTCTAAGGCGAGGGATGATAGGATTCCCACACCAATGGTGGCAAACGCTGCAACAGGCAATTGACAGGGCAGGGAAAGGAACTTACACTGCCCTGCCACTAGGTAGCCAGGAGAAGTGGAGGCAATGCCAGGGTGTGTGACTCAGAAGAATCCATGTTTACCACTCACCTACAGCACTTCACCAGTGCACAGGGCTTGATGTCAACCTCTCTCTATCATACTGTTACGTCTGCAAAGTGAGAACAGGAGTACAAAGTCGTCACCATGAACCTTCCTAAAACACTGGTTCAGCCACAACTGGAGAATGGTAGAGAGTTCACTGGCACAGCCACCGCCTCACAGCACCAGCAACCCGGATCCGATTCTGACCTCCGGTGCTGTCTGTGTGGAGTTTGCACGCTCTGTGACCACGAGGGTTTCCTCCCACCTCCCAACGACATGCAGGTTGGTAGATTAATTGGACGCTGTAAATTGTCCCCAGGGTGTAGGTGAGGAGTAGAATCTGGGGGGTGTTAATGGAAATGTGGGGAGAGTAATTAGCATAGGTGGGTGTTTGTTGGCAGACACAAACTCTGTGCACCAAAGGATCTGTTTCTGTGCCACATGGCTCTCGTTCGCCTGCGTGCTACACTTTAGATCAGATCTGGCAGCATTAGTGCAGAAAACATCTACTAGAATGATTCCAGGCAGGAGGGACTTTAGTTACATGGAGAAGCTGGGGTTACTCTCTCTCAGAGGAGCCTGCAAGGAAATTGATAGAGGTATTTAAATATCACAAGTGGTCCACACACCAGATGGAAAGAAACAACACACAAGACACTGAAGGAACTCATATGGACAGTCAACGTTTTGGGTTGAGCTGCTTCACCTGGACTGGCAGGTGGAAGGCCAGTCCAGATGAAGGGTCTCGACCCAAAATGTCGACTGTCCATTTCCCTCCACGGATGCTACCTGAACCGCTGAGTTCCTCCAGCGCTTTTTGTGTTGCTCCAGATTCCAGCATCTGCAGTCTCCTGTGTCTCCAGACAGAGACAAAATTCTGCCACTGGCAAAGAACTAGTGGACAGAGAATTCCGGCCACTGTCTGTAAGGAGTTTGTACGTTCTCCCCATGTGTCTGCGTGGGTTTCCTCTGGGTGCTCCGGTTTCCTCCCACATTCCAGAGACATACGGGTTAGGAAGTTGTGGGCATGCTATGTTGGCACCGGAAGCGTGGCGAAGCTTGCGGGCTGCCCCCAGAACACTCTACGCAAAAGATGCATTTCACTGTGTGTTTCGATGCACATGTGACTAATAAAGATATCTTATCTCATAAAGGCAACTGGAAAACAAAGCAGATATGACAAAGAGATACAGCAAGGAAACAGGTCCTTTGACCCACTGAGTCCATGCTGACCATCAAGCACTCCTGTCAGCTACCTGTCAGTATGCCCGGGACCACAAGAAACTGCAGACAGTTGTGGACACAGCTCAGCACATCACAGAAACCAGCCTCCCCTCCATGGACTCTGTCTATACTTTGCGCTGCCTTGGTAAAACCACCTAGGACATTCTCTCTTCTCCCCCCTCCCATCAGGCAGAAGATACAAAAGCCTGAAAGCCCCTACCACCAGGCTCAAGGACAGCTTCTACCCCACTGTTATAAGACTATTAAACAGTCCCCTAGTATGATAAGATGGACTCTTGATCACACAACCTACCCCATTATGACCTTGCACCTTATTGTCTGCCTACACTGCACTTCCTCTGTAACTGTAACACTTTATTCTGCATTGTTATTGTTTTCCCTTGTAATACCTCAATGCACTGTGCAATGAACTGAGCTGTATGAACGGTATGCAAGACAAGTTTCTCACAGTACCTCGGTACAAGTGACAATAATAAACCGATTTACCAGCTCTCTAGCCATTGCCTCTGCCGGTGGTGCCTTTTCCCCCAATGTCCCCCATGGATTACCAGTCATAGGAAGCAAATTATAGATGGGACACGTGCCTCTCAGTATTCAAAAAGTGCATTGAAATCAAGTGAGGAAAAACATTTTAATTTACATGGTGAGTGGCCATGATCTGGAGTGCACTGCCAGAGGCAGATTCAGTTGTGGTATATAAAAGATTTAAAAGGGAGCAGGATAAGTATGTTAGGTCAGCTGGGAACGTGGGGGGGGGGGGGGGGGGGGGCCCGGGGAGAGGGACGAGCAGGATTACTCTGACAAACCACGAGACGGCCCCCTTTCATGGCATAACATCAGGGACAAGCCTGCCTCTCTGTAACTTATACTGGGGACTAGCGGCAAGGTGCAGCATAGAGTTACAGAGCAATACAGCACAGATATGGCCCTTCGGCCGAACCAGTCCATGCCAACCACAGTGCCCACCCAGCTAGTCCCAATTTCCTGCGTTCGGCCCATATCCCTCCAAGCCCCGCCCCTGCATGTAGGGAGATGCAGTTTGCACTTCATTGGAACTATTCTGGGTACTGGAAATTTTGATTACCAAGAATGACAGCGAGAGAGGTGCAGAGAATCCATACTCTGAGCCAAGTGTTTGCAGTGGAAGGGAGCGAATGGCATGACCACAGACTGAGAACAGCCAAAGGCGGCAAGAGCACAAGTCTGCCGATGACAAAGGTGTTCAAAACTAGGGGGCATAGGTTTAGGGTCAGAGGTTTAGAGGGGATCTGAGGAAGAATTATTTCACCTGGAGGATGGTTGGAAACTGCCCGAGTGCATGCTGGAGGCAGAGACACTCACTACATCTGAAGTATTTAGACAGGCTCTTGAAAAGCCAAAGTGCAACAGGCCAAATGCAGGTGTATGGAATTAGTGTTTGTGTATTTGATGACTGCCATTACATGGGGCACCGGGTTGAGGTGAGGGGGGAAAGATTTAAAAGGGGACCTGAGGAGCGAATTGTTCACAGAGAGTGGAGGGTATATGGAACGAGCTGTCAGAGGAAGTGGTAGAAGCAGATAAAATAACAGCTTTTAAAGAGGCACTTGGACAGATACATGGATAGGAAAGGTTGAGAGGGATATTGGTCAAATGTGGGCAAATGGGACTGGCTCAAGTAGACAACTTGGCCAGCATAAACGAGTTGGCCAAAAGGCCTGTTTCCATGCAGTATGACCCTGGTATTTAACCCTAGTTATTCTTGGGCTAGCTGATGTTGTGATTGGAGGAGATGGGAGTCCCACACAGCCTCCTGTTAACACAAGCTCACCCAATGCTCTGCTTCCCACACTCTCATACCCCATCTCATTAACCCCTCACTCCTGTGCTCTGACCTACAATGGCTTGTGAGTGATCAACGTCTCCATTCTTCAAACTCTCCGAAGGTCTCATCCCTCCTGTGTTGAACCTTGTCCGGTCCCTGTAACCCTCAGATATCTGCACTCCTCCAGTTCTGGTTTCTCTCTGGTCTTGGCTCAAAACGTCGACAGTTTATTTCCCTCCATGGATGCTGCCTGACCTGCTGAGTTGCTCCAGCACTTTTTGTGTATTGCTCCAGATTCCAGCATCTGCAGAATTTTGTGTGTCTCCGGTTTCTTGTCTCCCCATGTTGAACAACTCCTCCAATAGCAGGCACTGTTGGCAGCAGAAGGCCCTTGGCTTTGCAATCCCCTCCCTAAACCTCTCCACCCACCTCTGGGACATTCAGAGAACAGAACAGTACAGCACAGGAACAGGCCCTTCAGCCCACCATGTCTTTCCTGAACACAATGCCTATAAACTAAATCCCTTCTGCCTGCACATGATTCATATCCCTCCATTCCTTGCATATTACTTTTACCTGTACTACATCAATGCACTCTGTACTAACTCAAATGTAACTGCACTGTATAATGAATTGACCTGTATGATCAGTGTGCAAAACAAGTTTTTCACTGTACCTCGGTACATGCGACAATAATAAACCAATACCAATTCCTGTGTCTGTCTAACAGCCTCTTAAACACCACTATCACAGAACATAGAACAGTACAGCACAGGAACAGGCCCGTTGGTCCACGATGTTGTGGTAAACTAATTAAACTAGGAATTAAATGCCTACCAAACTATTGCCTACCAATCCCTATTGCTACACAAGACCATAACCCAGAATCAGAATCAGGTTTATTATCACTGACGTATGTCATGAAAGTTGTTGTTCTGAGGCAGCAGTACAGTGCAAGACATAAAGTTACTGTAAGTTACAAAAATAAATAAGTAGTGCAAAAGAGGGATAACGAGGTAGTGATCGTGGCTTCATGGACCGTTCAGAAATCTGATGGTGGAGGGGAAAAAGCTGTTCCTGAATCATTGAGTGTGGGTCTTCAGGCTCCTGTACCTCTTCCCCGATGGTAGTAACGAGAAGAGGGCATGTCCCGGGTGGTGAGGGTCCTTAGTGATGGATGCCGCCTTCTTGAGGCACCGCCTCTTGAAGACGTCCTCGATGGTGGGGAGGGTTGTGCCCGTGATTCTCTGCACATTCAAGTGCCTGTCTAAGAGCCTCTTAAACACCTCTATCGTATCTGCCTCCACCCCCACCCCTGGCAGCAGACACTTCATAACTGCCTCCACCACTTCACCTGGCAGCCCATTCCAGGCACCCACCACTCTGTAAAACAAAAAAATGCCCCGCACATCCCCTTTAAACTTTCCCCCCTCACTTCAAATGCATGCCCTCTAGCCTCTGCCCTCCCCAAGCTTTAGACCAGTTGTCCTAATATCTGTGGGGTCTGGTCGACTTTTGTTCAATAACACTCCTGTGAGGAACCTTAATCCCAAGGGACTGACTCAGATATCAAAAGAAGTTCCTTAGGACATTTTTCCAGCAAACCGTGTTACAAAACTGCAAGGATTTATTGCTGGGGAGGCAGCTTGCACCAACCATTGATGGGTAAGTGTAAATGGTGGTGGTGCACACCATCGTACACTGCCCTTCCTCCGTGGTGTACATTCTGCTCCTTTTGAATGCGTGGATCGTACACTCCCTCTGCTGTTCAATGACAGAATGTGCAGCACAGAAACAGACTGATGGCACAGCTCATAACACTAACACACCAAGGCTTCTCACAGGAGTGTTAACAAAGTCCAAAACCAGTGGTCCCCAGTATGATAAGATGGACGCTTGACCTCACAATCTACCTCGTCATGACCTTGCACCTTATTGTCTGCCTGCACTGCACTCTCTCTATAAATGTTACACTTTATTCAGCATGTTTTTCCTTGTACTACCTCGACGCACTGTGTAATGAAATGATCTGTATGAACGGTACGCAAGACAGGTTTTTTCACTGCACCTCAGTACAAGTGACAATAATAATAAACCAATGAAAATAGGCAATCAAAGCCTTGGAAGGGTTTTTAAAGAGCTTGTTGAGAATCATAGGGTCATCACTATGATTTTATGACGCCCAAGAAAGCTCACAAGCGCCTCTACTTCCTCAGGAGGCTAAAGAAATTTGGCACGTCCCCTTTGACCCTCACCAACTTTTGCAGATGCATCATATAAAGCATCCTATCTGGATACATCACGGCTTGGTACGGCAACTGCTCTGCCCAGGACCGCAAGAAACTGCAGAGTTGTGGACACAGCCCAGCACATCACACAAACCAGCCTCCCCTCCATGGACTCTGTCTACACTTCTCGCTGCTTCGGTAAAGCAGCCAACATAATCAAAGACCCCTCCCACCCGGGACAGTCTCTCTTCTCCCCTCTCCCATCGGGCAGAAGATACAAAAGCCTGAAAGCACGTACCACCAGGCTCATGGACAGCTTCTTTCCTGCTGTTGTAAGACTATTGAATGGTCCCCTTGTACGATAAGCCGGAATCTTGACCTCACAATCTACCTAATTATGACCTTGCACCTTATTGTCTGCCTGCACTGTACTTTCTCTGCAGCTGTGACACTTTATTCTGCATTCTGTATTGTTTTACCTTGTACTACCTCAGTGCACTGTGTAATGAATTGATCTGTACAAACGTTATGCAAACACGCTTTTCACTGTACCTCGGTACAAGTGACAATAATAAACCAATTTACCAATCTGGCACAGAAATCGGCCTTTCAGCCTCTCGCGTCTACGTGACCATTAAATACCTATCTGAACTAATCCCACTAACCAGCACTTGGTGTGTAGGCTTCCACTTCACTTTGGGATTCAAGTGTTCATCATTAAACATTGTGAGGGTCTCTGCCTCCACCACCCCCTCAGGCAGTGTGTTCCAGGCTCCACCCCCCTTCTGGGTGATAACGTTGTTTCTCAGATCCCCTATCAATCTTTTACCCCTTAGCTTAAACCTGTGGCCTATGGTTTTCGACATTTCTGCTGAGAAAAACTTCCTACCAACTATCTCTGCCCCTCATGATTTTGTACACCTCTAACAGGTCTCATCAGCCACCCTCAGAGCAACAGGAAAGCAAACCCAGGCTAACACGTGAGGAGCAGTTCATGTCTCTGGGCCTGTACTCGATGGAGTTCAGAAGGACAAAGGGGGTGGGGGATCTCATTGAAACCCACTGGACACTGAAAGGACTGGATAGAGTGGACGTGGAGAGGACATTTCCATCAGCGGGAGAGTCCAGGATCCGAGGGCACAGCCTCAGAATAAAGGGACGTCCCTTCAGAACTGAGATGAAGAAGAATTTATTCTGCCAGAGGGCGGTGAATCTGTGGAATTCATTGTCACAGAGGGCTGTGGAGGCCAAGTCAGTGGGTGTATTTTAGGCAGAGATTGATGGGTTCTTGATTGGTAATGGGGTTAAGGGTTACGGGGAGAAGGTGAGAGAATGGAGTTGAAACAAAAATCAGCCATGATTGAACGGCGGAGCAGACTCGATGAGCCGAATGGCCTAATTCTGCTCCTGTATCTTATGGTCTTATCCAGTCTCTTATCCATCCCAGGCAACATCCTGCTGAATCTCCTCTAAGGGAGAGACGGAGAGGATTACAGAGGGAATCCCACAGCCCTGGGCCCTGGCATATGAAGGCATGGCCACATACAGGGCAACAATCAAGAGCCCTTTGATGGTTACAGAGAGGGGGCCTGGAACACAGGACGAGAATTGTAAAATCAAAGTGAATGGTGGTTTGGAAGGAAAAGGTGGGTTTTCATTGGGCGAGGATGGCAGGTTTGGAGGTGAGCAGACCAGTATCGATCGCAATCAGCCAACACAAAGCCGGGTGTCAGAGGGGAAACCAGGCGAGCTGGGAGAGGACAACTCTCAGACAAGGCGAATTTGAAGGCACAAATAGAGAAAGATGTGGGTTTATCTTTACACTGCACACTTGCATCCTGTCATTATAATCACACACAGAACAGCACAGAAACAGGCCCTTCAGCTCACAATGTCTGCGACAACACGATGCCAAATTAAACTAAATCTTTTCTGTCTCTACATGGTCCATATCCCTGCATAAACATGTGTCTATTTCACAGCCTCTTAACTACCACTATCATAGAGTCATAGAGCAATACAGCATGGATACAGGCCCTTCGGCCCAACCAGTCCATGCCGACCATCGTGCCCAACCAGCTGGTCCCAATTTCCTGCATTCAGCCCATATCCCTCCAAGCCCCACCCCTCCATGTACCTATCCAAGTGCTTCTTAAATGATACTGTTGTACCTGCCTCACCCACTTCCTCTAGCAGCTCGTTCAATATACTCACCACCCTCTGGGTGAAAAAGTTGCCCTCAGATCCCTTTTAAATCTTTCCCCTCTCACCCTAAACCTATGCCCATAGTTTTGGACTCCCCTAACCATATCTGCTTCCACCAATTACCCTGGCAGCACATTCCAGGCACCCAACACTCTTTGTGTAAAAAAACTTGCCCCGCACATCTCCTTTAAACTTTCCTCCATTCCACCTTAAATGCACGTCCACCCAAGCTTTGCATCAGTGATTAATGCACTTCACTGTTGCAGCCACCTGTACCTCAACATCAGCAAAACCAAGGGATTGTTTGTGGACTTCAGGAAGGGGAAGTCGGGAGAACACACACCAGTCCTCATTGAGGGGTCAGCGGTGGACAGGGTGAGCAGCTTCAAGTTCCTGAGTGTCGACATCTCAGAGGATCTGTCCTGGGCCCAAAACATTGATGCAATCACGAAGAAGGCATGCCAGCAGCTCTACTTCACTAGGAGCTTGAGGAGATTTAGTACGTCACCAAAGACTCTGGTAAATTTCTACAGATGTACAGTGGACAGCATTCTGACTGGTTGCATCACCGCCTGGTATGGAGGCTCCAATGTGCAGGATCACAAGAGGCTGCAGAGGGTTGTAGACTCAGCCAGCTCCATCACAGGCACAACCCTCCCCACCGTCGAGGACATCTTCAAGAGGCTGTGCCTCAGGAAGGCGGCATCCATCATTAAGGACACTCACCATCTGGGACATGCTCTCTTCTCGTTACTACCATCAGGGAGGAGGTACAGGAGCCTGAAGTCCCACACTCAATACTTCAGGAACAGGTTCTTCCCCTCCGCCATCAGATTGCTGACCGGTCCATGAACACTACCTCATTATTCCTCTGTTGCACTATTTATCTATTTTTGTAACTTACAGTAATTTTTATGTCCTGCACTGTGCTGCTACTGTAAAACAACAAATTTCACGACATACGTCAGTATTAATAAACCTGATTCTGAATCGCGCATTGCCACCACTCTCCACGTTACCTCTTTCCCTGGTCTGCTCCTGGTGACCCTACAGACAGGGCTCTGTTCCCAACTCGCAGCCCCACATTAGGAATTACAACCTGGGAAAAGTGCAAGGGTCCTCACAACAAGAGATCCACAAACCCAATCTGATACCTTCAAATCCTCAGCCAAAGCACCTCCTTCCAGATCTGAGCTGTACCCAAGACCCCTGCTCTGCTTCCCTCGCAACCGTTGCCAGGACTCGAGGGCCTGAGTTATAGTGCAAGATTGGACAGGTTAGGACCATGGACCGTTAGAGAACAAGAGGTGACCTTTTCACCCAGAGGGGGGTTGGAACCTGGAACACACTGCCTGAGGGAGTGGTGGAGGCAGAGACTCTCACATTTAAGAAGTACTTAGATAAGGGCCTGAGTTATAAGGGTGAAGATGGGCAGGCTAGGACTTCATTCCTTGGAGCACAGGAGACTGAAAGGTGACCTTATACAGGTGTAAAAAAAATCATGAGGGGCATAGATAGGACGAATGCACTCAGTCTTTTTCCCAGGGAAAGGGAACCAAAAACCAGAGGACATAGGTTTAAGGTCAGAGGGGAAAGATTTAAAAGGGACCTGAGGGGCAACCTCTTCAGGCAGAGAGTAGTGTGTATGTAGAACGAGTTGCCAGAGGAAATGGTTGAGGCAGGTACATTAACATTTAAAAGACACGTGGATAAGTACATGGATAGGAAAGGTTTAGAGGGATATGGGCTCAACGGGACTGGCTTAGATGGACATCTTGGTCAGCATGGACCAGTTGGGCTGAAGGGCCTGTTTCCATGCTGCACGACTCCATGACCCCATCCAACCAGGGTCATCCTTTACCCACAGAGACATTTGGTATCCTGCCCCCAGCCCAGACCCCCAAGGTCAGCCCCCTGGCTGCCCAGCTCACCTGCCATTCTCTGACAAGAAGACCCCCTCATCCTTTAGCCTCTTGCTCTTCACGGCACAGTCCTCCAACAGCGTCTCCCGCCGCCGCTTGGTGACGTGCAACCAATCCACATCAGCATCGACCACTCCGTCCTCCTCCGCAGCCGCCTCAAAGGTCTGGGAGGCCACCTTGGACACCTTCTCCCCGACTTTCCTCTTCCAGCCAAAGGATGTCATACTGCAGGTCAGGACGTCAGGAGAGGGAAGGGAAAGAGGCAAAGAGAGTGCGTCACTCAGAACGGCTACCTTGAGGCATCCCAGAACCCTGCAGGCAACGAACAAAGGAACATACATGTGAGTTAGAGCAGGACCCAACCTCTTGGTCCCTCAGTCAGTGCCACCATTTAATAATTTATTACAGCCTCGGTCCAAACATGGACTAAAAGAGCTGAACTCCAGAGGTGGTGAGAATAACTGCTCTTGAGATCAAGGCAGCATTTGATCAAGTACGGCATCAAGTAGCCTTGGCTAAACTGGAATCAGTGGGAATCAAGGGGGAAAACCCTCCACTGGGTGAATCACACCTTGCACACAGGAAGGTGGTTATGGTGGTTGGAGGTCAATCATTTCAGCCACAGGACATCTCTGCAGGAGTTCGTCAGGGTAGTGTCCTAGGCCCAACCATCTTCAGCTGCTTCATCGGTGACCTTCCTTCAATGGTAAGGTCAGAAGTAGAGATGATCGCACAATGGTCAGCACCATTCGCAGCTTCTTAGATAATGAAGCAGTCTACATCCAAATGCAGCAAGAGCTGCTCAATATCCAGGCCTGGGCTGACAGGTGGCAAGGAACATTCACACCACACAAGTGCCAGGCAATGACGATATCCAACAAGGGAACATCCTGCTATCATCCCCTGACGTTCCATGGCATTCCCATCACTGAATCCCCCACTGTCGATACCCTGGGGGTTACCACTGACCAGAAATGGAACTGAAGAAGCCACATACACAGTGTCACCACAGGAGCAGGTCAGAGGCTGGGAATCCTGCAGTCAGTAACTCACCTCTCACTCCCCAAGGCCTGTCCACCATCTACAAGGCTTAAGTCAGGAGTGTGAGGGAACACTCTCCACTTGCCTGGGTGAGGGCAGCTTCAACATCAAGCAGCTCAACACCATCCAGGACACAGCAGCCCACTTGACAGGCACCCCACCCACACCCACTCACTCACTCCACCACCCACACACAGTAGCAGCAGTGTGGACCATCTACAGGAGGCACTGCAGCAACTCACCGAGACTCCTCAGACAGCACCTTCCAAACCCACCACCTCTACCAGCTGGAAGGACAAGGGCAGCCAAAGCACGGGCAACACCACCCCCTGGGAGTTGCCCTCTGAGCCACACACCATCCTGACTTGGAAATATCTCGCTGTTCCTTCACCGCCGCTGGGTCAGAACCCTGAAACTCCCTCCCTGACACCACTGTGGATGTACCCACACCTCAGGGACTGCAGCGGTTCAAGGAGGCAGCTCACCACCACCTTCTCAAGGGCAACTAGGGACGGGCAGTTAAATGCTGGCTCAGCCCGCGAAGCCCACATCCCCTGAATGAATAAAAAAAAGTAAGATTTGGGCCGACCTCATTGTAACATCAAATCCCCACTTTCTCAACTAACCACAGTAACCAAAGAGAGATACAGCATGGAAACAGGCCTTTCGGCCCATTGAGTCAGTGCCAGCCATCAACCATCCATTTATTCTATTCCTACATCAATTCTATTTTTGTTTTCCCCCATCGCCATTCCCATGGATTTCCCCCAGATCCCCCCATCTATACATCAGGGACAATATCCAGTGGTCAATTTACCTACCAACCCACACATCTCTGTGACGTGTGAGGAAACTGGAGTACCCGGGGGAAACCCACAGTCACAGGGAGAATGTGCACAGTACCAGGGTCAGTTTTGAACCTAGGT
The DNA here is from genome assembly GCF_009764475.1 of Pristis pectinata. Taxonomy (NCBI): domain Eukaryota; kingdom Metazoa; phylum Chordata; class Chondrichthyes; order Rhinopristiformes; family Pristidae; genus Pristis; species Pristis pectinata. The sequence goes on along the minus strand of NC_067411.1, from coordinate 2,582,815 downwards.
CGCTGGAGTGCGAGGAAGTGGCTCTACTTGCTGCACCACCGTGCTGCCCTTACTCATCAAGGATCTATCCAGATCTGCCTTAGTAACATTTAGAAATCGTGCTTCAACTGGGCGTTCCCAAGTCCCATAGCTGTCTCCAGACTAATAAAACCCCCTCTCACACTTATCGGTGTAGAGCTGAAGGAATCCTTGATTCTCACAAACATTGTGGAATGACGGGAAATAAGTCCAACAATGCAGAATGGGAAATCATGCAAAATTAGGGCAGGCACGGTAGTGTAGCGGTTAGCGTAACGCTATTACAGTGCCAGCGACCCGGGTTCAATTCCGGCCACTGTCTGTAAGGAGTTTGTACGTTCTCCCCGTGCCTGCATGGGTTTCCTCCGGGTGCTCCGGTTTCCTCCCACATTCCAAAGACGTATGGGTTACGAAGTTGTGGGCATGCTATGTTGGTGCCGGAAGCGTGGCGACACTTGCGGGCTGCCCCCAGAACACTCTACGCAAAAGGTGCATTTCACTGTGTGTTTCGATGTACATGTGACTAATAAAGAAATCTGATCAGAAGTGACAGCTTTCCATAATACTCAACAAAACATCCCGGGCCGGGATGCCGTGGGTTAAATACAGTCTGAAGTTCCTGTACAGGGTCCCATCACACAGTCCCAGGACAAGGACAGCATGGGTCAAGTGGAAGCACCCAACTCCAATCAGTTCCTCTCTCAGAAGGTGGTGAATCTCCGAAATTCTCTGCCCCATCTACTCCGTGCCTCCCATAATTTTATAACCCTCCATCAGGCCTCCCCTCAGCCTCCACCGCTCCAGAGAAAACAATCCAAGTCTGTCCAACCTCTCCTTATAGCTCATGCCCTCTAATCCAGGCAGCATCCTGGTGAACCTCTCCTGCACCCTCTCCAAACCCTCCACATCCTCCCTGTAATGGGGCGACCAGAAATGAATGCAGTACTCCAAGTGTGGCCGAACCAAAGCTTTATACAGCTGCAGCATGACTTCCTGACTCTGATACTCAATGCCCTGACCTATGAAAGCAAGCAAGCCATACGCCGCCTTTACCACCTTATCTACTTGCATGGCCACTTTCAGCGATGTATGGACTTGGACCCCAAGATCTCTCTGTACATCAAGAGATGTACGTTGTTTTCCAAGTGCGAGTAAATCCTATCCCAAAGAATCTTCTCCAATAATTTCCCTACCACTGATGTAAGGCTCACTGGCCTATAATTTCTCTACTGCCCTTCTTAAAGAGAGGAACAACACTGACTGTTCTCCAGTCTTCTGGGACCTCGCCTGTGGATGCAAAGATCTCTGTCAAGGCCCCATCAATCTCCTCTCTTGCCTGTCTCAATATCCTGTAATAGATCCCCTCAGGCCCTGGGGTCATCCACTTTAATGCTCTCCAAGAGACACAACACCTCCTCCCTTTTGATAGCAACATATCAGCCCTAGAATATCAGCATAACCTCGATATCCTCCAGGTCCTCTTTGGTGAACACTGATGCAAAATACTCGTTTAGTACCTCGCCCACTTTCTCTGACTTCAGGCATAACTTCCCACCTTTGTCCTCAAGTGGTTTTATACTCTCCCTAGCTACCGTCTTGTTTTTAATGTACTTATAAAATGCCGGTGTTCTCTTTAATCCTATTCGCCAAGGACATTCCACGGCCCCTTTACCCCTCCTGATTCCCTGTTTAAGTTTTCTCCTGCTTCCTTTATATTTCTCTGCCCTGCCAGATTTCAGTTTCCTGAACCTTACTTTCGATTCCTTTTGCTTTCTGACCAGACTTGCAACATCTCTTGTCATCCAAGGTTCCTGAACCTTGCTATCCTCGTCTTTCTTCCTCCTTGGAACTTGTTGGGCCTGAATTCTGACCAGCTGCATTTAAACGACTCCCACATGTTGGAGAAATAAGAGGCTGCAGATGCTGGAATCTGAAGTAATGAACAATCTGCTGGAGGAGCTCAGCGGGTGAGGCAGCATCCGCGGAGGGGAATGGACAGTCGACATTTCAGGTCATCTGGACTGGACGATCTGGACAGATGGAGGATCCAACCCGAAACTTCAATTGTACATTTCCTCCTACAGATGCTATTCGACCCACTGAGTCTGTCATCATACCCAATAACAAAGTCGAGTTTATTGTCATCTACACAAGTCCATGTGTGCACAGGTGCAATGAAAAACTTACCTGCAGCAGCATCACAGGCACACAGCATCAGATAAGCAGCATTCACAAGAAAAACATAAATTATATGCTATTTTTACAAGAGCACAACTAAATCAAAAAAGTCCATTTTAGTGTAAAGTGATCAAAGAGCTCTCTCCCCCCAGCTCCTGCCCAATACTGTTGGAATTAGCCTTTCCCCAATTCAGCACTTTCCCTGGAGGCCCAGTCTTATCCATGTCCTCCCTCCCACCCACCCAGGCGCCCACCATCCCACCCACTCACCCATCTCCCACCCACCCAGAATCCCACCAACTCACCCACCACCTATCTCTGCCCCTCCTCCCACTGCCCATTTCCTCCCCCTCCCCTATTGCCCCCTCTCCCCTCACCTATCGCCCCTTCCCCTCCCCTCCTGCCCCCTCCCCTATTGCCCCCCTCTCCACTCACCTCCCGTTGCCCCCTTCCCTGTTGTCCCTTTCCCCATTCCTCCTCACCTCCACCCTCCCTCCCACTCCCCACCCTCCCCCCCACTCCCCACCCTCCCTCCCCCTCTCGCCACTCCCCCTCCCCTCCCTCCCCACTCCCCCACCCTCCCTCCCTCCCCACTCCCCCCCTCCCCACTCCCCCACCCTCCCTCCCCACTCCCCCTCCCCTCCCTCCCCACTCCCCCACCCTCCCTCCCTCCCCACTCACCCCCCCTCCCCACTCCCCCACCCTCCCTCCCCACTCCCCCTCCACTCCCCCACCCTCCTCCCTCCCCACCCCCACCCTCCCTCCCCACTCCCCTCCCTCCCTCCCCACTCCCCTCCACTCCCCCACCCTCCCTCCCCTCCCCACTCCCCCACCCTCCCTCCCTCCCCACTCCCCCCACCCTCCCTCCCTCCCCACTCCCCCTCCCCTCCCTCCCCACTCCCCCACCCTCCCTCCCCACCCTCCCCACTCGCCCACCCTCCCTCCCCACTCCCCCTCCCTCCCTCCCCACTCCCCTCCACTCCCCCACCCTCCCCACTCCCCCTCCCCTCCCCCCCCACTCCCCCACCCTCCCCACTCCCCTCCCCTCCCCCCCCACTCCCCCACCCTCCCCACTCCCCCTCCCCTCCCCCACCCTCCCCCACCCTCCCTCCCCACCCTCCCCACTCCCCCACCCTCCCTCCCTCCCCACTCCCCCACCCTCCCTCCCCTCCCCCCCACTCCCCCACCCTCCCTCCCCTCCCCCCCACTCCCCCTCCCTCCCTCCCCTCCCCCCCACTCCCCCCTCCCTCCCTCCCCTCCCCCCACTCCCCCTCCCCCTCCCTCCCCTCCCCCCCACTCCCCACTCCCTCCCCCCACTCCCCCTCCCCCTCCCTCCCCTCCCCCCCAACTCCCCCTCCCTCCCCTCCCCCCCACTCCCCCACCCTCCCTCCCCACTCCCCACTCCCCCACCCTCCCCACTCCTCCTCCCCACTCCCCCACCCTCCCTCCCCTCCCCCCCACTCCCCCTCCCCTCCCCCCCACTCCCCCTCCCCTCCCTCCCTCCCCCCTCCCCCTCCCCTCCCTCCCCCCCTCCCTCCCCCTCTCCTCCCCCTCCCTCCTCCCTCCCCCCCCTCCCTCCCCCCTCTCCCACCCCTCCCCTCCCCCCTCCCTCCCCTCCCCTCCCCCCTCCCTCCCCCCTCCCCTCCCCTCCCCTCCCTCCCCCCCTCCCCTCCCCCCCTCCCCTCCCCCTCCCTCCCCTCCCCTCCTCCCCTCCCCCCCTCCCTCCCCTCCCCTCCCCTCCCCCCCTCCCTCCCCTCCTCCCCTCCCCCCCTCCCTCCCCTCCCCTCCCCTCCCACCCTCCCTCCCCTCCCTCCCACCCTCCCTCCCCCCCCCCCTCCCTCCCTCCCCCCTCCCCTCCCCCCCTCCCCTCCCCCCCTCCCTCCCTCCCTCCCCTCCCTCCCTCCCCTCCCCCCCCTCCCTCCCCTCCCCTCCCTCCCTCCACCCCACCCCTCCCCTCCCCTCCCTCCACCCCTCCCCTCCCCTCCCTCCACCCCTCCACCCCTCCACCCCTCCACCCCACCTTCACCTGCCGATCCCGATCCCGGCCGCGGCCGCGGCCCCGGCCCCTCTCTCCCCTCACGGACTGCCCACAGCCCCGAGCCCGAGGCCTCAGGCCGTCTCAGGATCGTGACCCCAATGCGCCTGCGTGTCACGATCCGGGCCGGCTCCCGAGCTCGGCCCCAATGCGCAGGCGCGCCGCTGAGGTCCGGATGCCGGTGATCGCACCCACTGCGCAGGCGCAGTCGCCGTCGGCTGCCCGGGGAACTCCCCGCTGGGGGGGGGGGAGAGGGGGGTGGGAGAGGGGGGGGGGGAGAGGGGGGTGGGAGAGGGGGGGGGGGAGAGGGTGGGGGGGAGGGAGGGGGGGGGAGGGGGAGGGGGGGGGGAGGGGGAGGGGGGGGGGGGGAGGGGGGGAGGGGGGGGGGGAGGGGGAGGGGGGGAGGGGAGGGGGGAGTGGGGAGGGAGGGGAGGGGGAGTGGGGAGGGAGGGGAGGGGAGGGGGAGTGGGGAGGGGAGGGGAGGGGGAGTGGGGAGGGGAGGGAGGGAGGGGGAGAGGGGAGGGAGGGGTGGGGAGACCTCGCCCACCCGGATCATTCTCTCTTCTCCCCTCTCCCATCAGGCAGAAGATACAGGAGCCTGAGGGCACGTACCACGGTGATAAGACTATTGAACGGTTCCTTTATACGATGAGATGGACTCTGACCTCACGATCTACCTTGTTTGACCTTGAACCTTATTGTCTACCTGCAATACACTTCCCTGTAGCTGTGACACTTTGTATTCTGTTATTGTTTTTACCCTGTACTACCTCAATGCTCTGTACTAACTCAAAGTATCTGCACAGTGTAATGAATTGATCTTTACGAACAGTATGCAAGACAAGTTTTTCACTGTACCTTGGTACGTGACAATAATAAACCAATACCATATTTGGCCTGTTACTGTGAACCCTCATGGGGTCTGGAGTCAATATTGAGGATTCCTGGGGCTCGTCCCTCCCACCTCTGTACCATATGCCGCCTCTTTTAGTAGGACAGGATATACCCATGGATTGTGATGGAGACTGACACACCATCTGTAGGATATGATTTTGAGAGTGTGATTGTCCCAGGCTGTTACTGGACTCATCTGTGGGACAGCTCTCCCCATTGTCACTGGTCCCCAGATGTTTGCAAGGTTGACTGCACTGGGAGCAACTTTGCCAAATCCCAGGAACCTAAACAGCCCTTCCAGGTGAGGCAGAGGTTCACCTGCAGCTCCTCCAATCTCATCTGCTGCATTAGGCTCTCGTGATGTGGAACCTTACATTGGTGGAACCAAGCGTACGTTAGCCAACTGATTGGTGGAGCACCAGCGCTCTGTCCACAACAGCCTCCTCCACACTTCCAGTTGCACGTCATGTTAACTTTCTTGCCCGTTCTCACATCAACCTGTCCTCAGCTTTCCCATTGCTACAGAGAGGCCAAATGCAAACTTTAAAGTCTCATATTCCGCTTAGGTAGCTGACAACCTAAATAGTATGAACGTTGAATTTTCCACTTTCAGGTAACCCACACCCATGATGCTCTCCACCCACACACACTCCCACCCACCTAGTTTTCATCTCCCTTTGTTCATCCCTCCCATCCCCTCTCCCCACCTAGTCCGATCTGCCCATTTATCCCCTCCCTATCTGGTTCCACCGATCACCTACCTGCCTCTATTCCCCCCACCCCCTTTTCCTCTTCCCTCTCAGTACTGATGCAGGGTCTCCACCCAAAATGTCCACTTACACCTGTTGTCTCCACACTTGCTGCTTGAGTTTTGTTTTGCCAAATCTCTGCCCAGAGTTCAGGATCAAATATATTATCACCGATATATAACGCGAGATGTTGTTGTTTTGTGGCAGCAGTACAGTGCAAAGACATAAAAATCTATAAATTACAAAAATATAGTGCAAAAGAGAAGTAACGAGGTAGTGTTCATGGGTTCATGGACCGTTCAGAAATCTGATGGCGGAGGGGAAGAAGCCGTTCCTGGTTTATTTGCTCAGAACTGTCACTGACAGATCTCCACCATTCAATGGCACTGGTCTCCAGCCTGGCTGGGAATACAACTACTGAGAAAAAAAGGACACAGCCAGCCATCAATTCCCAGCTGACCTCACAGAGGGAACTTTGCTCTGTATCTAAACCACACTCTCACTGCCCTGTGTTTGATTGGACAGTTTAGAGGGACTTTGCATTGTTCCTAATTCATGCTATCCCTGTCCTGGGACTGTGTGACGAAACCACGTAGAGGGAGCTTTACTGTGTCTAACCTGTGCCCTGGGAATGTATGATGGGACCGTATAGAGGGAGCTTCACTCTGTGTCTGACCCTGGGAGTGTGTGATGGGACAGTGTAGAGGGAGCTTTATTCAGAATCTAATCTGTGATAAGTCTGCAGTGTGTGTGTCTGAGCAGGGATCCCAACATTTGAAATGCAGGACTCTGGAAATTAATAACACAGCAGACTGTTAGTTGGATTGACTGCAAAATCACCATTTATTTTCTTACAAAATTATTTGCATTTATTGACTTTAATCCTTTAGGACAGCCGTGATGTGGCAAGAGGCATTACTATATTCAGTATTGAATTACAGATCAGTGTTGACAATGCCTATAAAATAAAAACTACAAAATTAGATGTACACAGAATACAAAAAGGTCATCCTGATTCAATGTACCCAGTGGCAATGTTCCGGTCCCTCCAACAGGCCTGGCTCATGCCGGGGCAGGTTCCTAATCCTTCCAAAAGCAAAAAACTGTAGATCCGAGAAATCTGAAATGATCCTGGATTGCATCCAAGTCTCACAAAGCCCCGTTTACATTTCTCCCACACAGACTTCCTGCATCAGGGAGAGAGACAGTTCTCCCCATCGCCAGTGATGTTAGCAAATTCCAAGCACTGGAGAGTAATCACCTCCATCCACGTGTCCCTGCTCCTGAGTTACCAGCACAGGCACAACCTGCCCTCAATCACTTCACCAAGGACTTTTGCTGTGCTCACTCAACTGCAGAGCATCAGCAAGTTGATGGACCACATTGGGCTTCACGGCTTTGCTTCACTGCACCCTTATTAGCATGATAAAGATAGAACACGAATTAGCAGAGTAAAGCTCCATCTATGCTCTCCCATCACTCACTTCTGAGGCAGGGACAGTGCAGGACTGACTGGGAGATCGGCTGGAGTCAGTCGGCCCCAACCTTCCGGTGTGGGGACACACTGGAGCTGAGAAGAAGTGGAGAGAGAGACGCTGCTTTGCATCCACTTTGTTGGTTGAACGAGGAAGAGGCACAAGTTTAAGGTGAGAGGGGAAAGATTTAAAGGAGACCTTAGGGGCAGGTTTTCCCACCCAGAGGATGGTCAGTATATGGAACGAGCTGCCGGACATTAACAGGTACATTAACAACATTTAAGACATTTGGACAGGTACATGGATGGGAAAGGTTTAGAGAGATATGGGCCAAACACAGGCAACTTGGTCGGCATGGAGGAGTTGGGCTGAAGGGCCTGTTCCTGTGCCATATTTATTAACCTGTGTCATTAACCTTATGACGTTAAAAAAATGGGATGACATAGGATGAGTGTAAATGGATGTTTGATGGTCAGTACGGACTCAGTGGGCCAGTTTCCCTGCTGTATCTGTCACTTGACTGGAAGGAAGAACATCCTATGGTTAATGAGGTTGGTGTCCGTATTGCAGGAGGTGAAAGCAGCTGGCTATTTTATCCGGAGGCTTCACTATGCTTTTCCAACAGGAGTAAACTCACTCCCTGCCCCATTTGCCGGGCCCAGCTGCCTGGGTGAAGAAAGTTGGTGAAAACATTTTGACATGGGCGAAGAGGCATTCCCCAGCTGAAGATCCACACTGACCTGCAGAGGACACAGTGGGTCCTCTGCATGGATCAATCAGGAGAAAGGTCTCAGACACCTGCTAGATCAGTGGCAGGTGGACTCCCTGTCGGAACATCACGCACCTTCTCTATTTGGGAGTCTACCTAAGCCTTGCCGAAGAAGCAAACTGGCGGGAGTTGGAGGCAAGAGTCATCACCCAGCTAGGGCTCGGGACAGGACTGCTCACTGGTCTGAGGGTCTGAACACTGGTCATACAGCAACTGGTGACCTCCATTCTGCGGTGCCCACTGGTCACTTTAGTTTCACCCCCTGCTTTTGCCACCAAGTTCCAAAAGAAGCTGGTGGATCCCTTACGGGGCAAGAGGAAGGTTTCTGCCTCAGTCCTGTCTCCCGATCGTGGTGGCCGGTACAAAGCCAGGTGGCAAGTCTCCGCCTTGGGGCTCTGCAGAGGTATCTGTACAGAGCTGGGATGTGCTGCCAACATTTTCTTCTACCGGGGCCACTGCCTTCAAGACACGCAGCTCCCAAGGGCAAGCATCAGCTCCGAGGGAAACGTCTTTTACTGCGACTTTTTCCAGAGCCTGGGACAAGGTTGCCTCCAGTCAGGGCGCTCCCTCACTGGCAGAGAGAGGCGCTCTGGCTTCAGGGCCACTGGACGAAGGGACGGGCGGGATGGCAGAGGAGCGAGCTCCCCCCACATGGGCTCATGGCTGAAGGCTTTGGCAGTCCTGTCACAATGGGTCCCTGTGGCGTGGAGCATGCTCAGCCTGAAGTGCTCATCGGACCCAGGCCCCAGAACCCTCCTCGGGAGACAACATAACATCCTCTCAGGACTCCACTCTGTGCCTTTCCATACCTGCTGCTCCACACTTCCTCACTCTCACCTGCCATCTGGACACACATGGTGGTCCATTCTCCCAGCTCGCAACCAGTGGTACCCCAGTGGAGGTTGCTGTACATGGAGGTCCTCCCCCCTTACATCGAGGACCTGGGATGGAGAGTGTTGCACAGAGAAGTTCCGTGCCCCAGGTTGTTAGGTTGGTTCACTGTCTCTGGGGCTGCCTGCCACCCCTGCAACCTAGAGGAGTCTGTGTTCCACATTCATGTGGAATGAGAGGTTACAACCTCTGCTTGAATACCTGAAGGGGCCATTCCTCAAATTCTGACTGCACTTCAACCCCGTGCTCCTCAACTTTGGGGCAACATATGGGTCGGTTGGGGAACTCTTCCCTAGTCTGGCCTTGGGTCTGCTGAAGGTGGCCATTCACAGGTCCAGGGAGTGGGCAGTCAAGGGGTCCGTCCAAGCCCATGCCTGCCCGAGTGTCCCTGGAGAGAAACACACAGTCTCTACCGGTTCTCTGGAGGTCTTCCAGGACTGGTGGGCACTGCAGGGGCTGGAGTACATCCTGATTAAGGAGGTTAATGATTTAATTTAACTGTTGCAAATGAAGTTATTCATAAAATGCACACAAAAAAGGGTTGGCTTGAGGGCAAAGCTTTCTCTGCACTGCCCCATCACACACCCCCAGGGTCAGACACAGAGTGAAGCTCCCTCTACACTGTCCCATCACACAGTCCCGGGGTCAGACACAGAGTGAAGCTCCCTCCACACCGTCCCATCACACACTCCCGGGGTCAGACACAGAGTGAAGCTCCCTCTGCACTACCCCATCACACAATCCCAGGGTAGGGTTAGACACAAAGGAAAGCTCCCTCTGAGGAGAGTGCAAAAATGGAGAAGTACAGATCCTTGTGCATTGCAAAGATTTGAGGGAAATTATAGAAAGATGCTGATGGCAAAGGAAGGCAAAGTTTTTCACTGTACCTTGTACATGTGACAACAATAAACCAATCAGTCTGATGATAACAGAGCAGAAGAGGTAAGCAAGCTCAGAGCGATGGGTGAATGGGTGCGAGACGTAACATGGACCAGGATATTGGAGTTCAGCAAGGCGCATGTTTGAATGGAACGTAAGGAACAAAGACACGGATGAGGGGTTTATAGCTTAGCCACGGACAGACACAGAGTTGATGGGAATGTGAGAGGGAAAAATGGGATTAGAGATGGTCGTCAGTGACACGGTGCACCTAAGGGTCTGTTTCCGAACTCTTCCCCTCCAGAACCGTCCCATCACACACTCCCAAGGCAGGGGAAGCATGGAGATCAGCTTCACCCTTGCTGCTTCTTCCTCCAATTCTGAATTCCCCAAATCCCACAGTGTTGCTGTAAGTCTGAAACATGGAATAAATGTTGTGGTCTCTGGCCTGTGCTACCCCAAACTGATGTTCGGTACTCAGCAGGAAGTCTGGCGTCTCTTGAGCTGAGGTTACATCGGACTGCAGTGGTTCGAACCAGCTCACCGCATTCCTGAGGGCGGGTAGGGATGGACATTAAATGCTGCCCTTCCCGTCAATCAATACAAAATATCTGATCGGGTCCCAGAGCTCAAGGCATCTGATTTGCTGTAAGTACCAGCCCATCACCAGCAAACCAAACATTAAATCCGGCAAGCAAGCCTCACCGTGACCGCTGAACTCACGCCCAATGAGATGGAACCGGTGACGGCACAAAGTCCCCACCGGGGAACACTCACATTGTCAACAACTAGTACAACCATCAATAACCTGATTAATCATTAGCTCAAAGGAGGTTGGACATGATGAGGTGCTACTTAAATACAAAAAACTGCTTCCCCACACATGTGAGCATTACCCTAGAGCAGGGACAGTCTAAAGCCAGGTCTCCAGAGTCAAGGGTTTGAACCCACCTGGTTACCTCTGCAGAGCACTGTGGTATCAAGGGTATCAGAGAGAGCAGCAGGTGCTGGGGCCAAGCACGGAGCTAAACTAAAGCAATTCCAACACACATAACACTGCCCACTCCAGAGAGCATGTCTGTCCTCACCCAGCCCTGGTCCTTACACCGAGTATTGCCCGTTCAGCTGCCAACCCCTTGCAGACTATACACAATGTGATGGGTTTGCATCAGTTGGCATCCATGCCTAGATGCTGGTTGGCACAGTCAGGAAGGGGGCACAAACACTGGGGTCCAACCCAACATACACCGCCTTGGCTGTAATGAGAGACTCAACAGCAAAGCAATGGATTTCACAGCAGCCAGCCACTGCAGTCACAAGTGCAGGTGGCAAAGAGGGCTCGCAGGCGACACAGAGAGAAGGGAAGAGTATTAGTTACTGGGACTCACTCCCGGTTCCCACTGCCCTTGGGCACCTGGCACAAGGGGAGCTAAGGGTTCAGAGCAAGATGTTTCGAAGCGTTAATCTGATTTTCCATGGCGCCTTGCTTGTGGAGACAGAGGAAGAAAAGGCCAGCATCCACTATCGGGCCAGCAGCTTGATCAGGTTGGCGCACATTTCGAAGAACTCGATGACGTGACTGCCGGGCCTCGGGCTGAGCTCAGTGGGGGCGCCGAGCTCTCCCAGCGAGGGGGCAGACCAGGACATGGCCCCATCTGCAGACCTCCCCGTGGAGTCCGTGTCCGAGTCACTCTTCAAGCTGGAGCGGTGGTGGCTGCTGATGGATCCCGAGCGGTGGGGTGTGGTGTAGCCAGACCGCGGCTCGATCGCCTCGTCCGCTGTGAGCGACAGCAACATTGTTACGGTCAAGCAGGGCACTAGATCTCACCTCCAACCTCCAGACCGCACCCCTCGACCCTCGCCACCTCGCTCCACCCCTTGACATCTACCCTCACCACATCCTTGGATCCCGGCACATTACCAAGAGGTGGGTCGTGCTCCTGGGGAGAGGGAAGGGGAGAGACGAGGGCTGAACTCACCGTCAATACTGCGGAAATCCACCAGGTACGTCCGGTTGTCCACCTGGTACAGCTGGAGACTCATCTTCGAGTACGTTCCCGTCATGGTGTTCTTCCTCCGAACTCGCAAGTGGTAGGGGTTCACTACCTGGGGTAGGGGGGAGGGGGAGAGAGGGGAGAATGTCAGACGGTGCACCGCGAGGAGGGAAGAGGTCAACGGGGATGAGGCAGAGCAAGGGAAAGGGAGAAAGGTAAGATATGTAAAGACAGGCCGGTGTGGAAAGGTGCAGAAGGCAGGAAGGCAGGAAATGGGGAGAGAGGGGAGGACGGGAAAGAAAAGGAAGGGAAAGATCAAAGCAAGAGTCATCCAGCACAGAAACAGGCCCTTCGGCCCACCACGTCCATGCCGACCATCAAGAAGCCATCTGCACTAATCCCATTTCCCAGCATTTGGTCCACAGCCTTCTGTTCCTTGGCAATTCAAGTGTTCACCTGGATACTTGTTAAATGTTTCAAGGGTCTCTGCCTCCACCACCCCCTCAGACAGATTCCAAACCCTGCCCCCCCGGGGGAAAAAAATACTTCCTCACATCCCATCAAAAGTTCTCCCCTCCCTGTAACAAACCAATATTCTCTAGATGTTGACATCTGTACTGTGAGGAAAGGTTTCCTACTCTCTCTCCTGTCCATGCCCCCCAACAATATTTTGTACCCCTCCATCTGGTTCCCCCTCAGCCTTTCCTGCTCCAAGGAAAACAAACCCAGTCTTTCCCGTCTCCCTTTATGTGAAACACCCCACCCCAGGTGACCTCTGGGTGAATCTCTGCACCTTCTCCAGAGCAATTATTTCCTAATCTCATCAGGGAGGAGAAGGGAAGCAGGAGTTAGGGTCAGCGACCCGTTATTGTCTTAAACCTCCTCGTCCCTGTATTTTTCCATACCTTCCACCCTCAAGATTCCCCTCTCACCTCCCCCTACTCCCCCACCACTCCCAAACCTCTCCCCTCACCTCCCCTCCACTCCTCCCCTTGCCCCTCCCCACCCCTCCACCCCTCTTCCCTCCACAACCCCTCCCCTCATCCCCCACCACTCCCAAACCTCTCCCCTCACCTCCCCTCCACTCCTCCCCTTGCCCCTCCCCACCCCTCCACCCCTCTTCCCTCCACAACCCCTCCCCTCATCCCCCACCCCTCCCTTACCTCTCCTTCACCCCCTCACCCCCTCCCCTTTTACCCCCACACTCCCCTCTTCTTGCCCCCTCGCCCCACTCCCTCACCTTCCACTCGTAGCCCAGCTGCTTCATGGCGCGGCACACCTCGGCCATGATGTCGTTGGGCCGGCTCTGACTGCGGATACCCAGGTGCCATTTGGCTCTGCGCACCCCGGGGTGCTTGGACTTCTGGGGGTTCAGCTCGTCCAGGGTGTGCCTGGGCCTGGGGGCAGCCTCTGCCACCAGGAAGGGAACGCGTTCAGGGTGGACCCTGGAGACGCAGTGCTGCTCGTCCAGGAAGGAGGCGCTCTCGGGCGGGCTGGAGGCCAGGTAGAAGTCCTTGGCCTCGTTCATAATGCGGCGGTTGTCGATGATGAGGTGGTAGGCCACAGCCAGCGGGTCCTGGTGGTTCCGGCTGTACAAGCAATTCAGCACCTCCTCCTCGGCACACTCAAACTTCTCACACACCTCCTTCAGAGCCTCATCGTCAATCATACTGGTGCTGTAGGCCGGGTCCTCCGGGAACAGGTACTTGGGCAGGTCCAGCTTGAACCACTCGTGTTCCCTGAAAGGAAGCAGTGTTGCTTTACACAGACGTCAGCATCCAGAGCTTACACAGGACCAGGCTGGAATGAGCACAATACATTACAAGCACGTGAACCATGCTGCTGTAGCAGAAAGCTCACTCTCATGGCATTTACACTCCTGTGCATGCAACATGGAACAGTACAGCACAGGAACAGGCCCTTCAGCCCACAATGTTGTGCCCAACTAATTAAAGGCCTAACTGAACTAATCCCTTCTGCCTACACAGTCCATATCCCTCCGATCTCTGCATGTTCATCTGCCTGCCTAAGAACCTCTTAAATGCCCCTACTGTAGTTCACCACCACCCCTGGCAGCACATTCCAGGAACCCACCGCTCTCTGCATAAAAAAGTTGTCCTGCACATCTCCTTTGAACTTACCCCCCTCACCTTAACCTCTCACCTTTGAACTTACTCCCCTCACCTTAAATGAATGCCATCTAATATTAGATATTTCGACCCTGGGGAAAAGATACTGTCTACCCTATCTATTCCTCTCATAATCTTCCATCAGGTCTCCCCTCAGCCTCCGCCACTCCAACCCAAGTCTGTCCAACCTCTCCTGACAGCACATGCCCTCTAATCCAGGCAGCATCCTGGTGAACCTCTCCTGCACCCTCTCCAAAGCCTGCACATCCTCCCTGTAATGGGGCGACCAGAATTGAATGCAGTACTCCAGAAGCAGCCTAACCAGAGTTTTATAAAACTGGAACATAACTTCCCAACTCCTGAACGCAGAGCCTTTACTAATAAAGGCAAGCATGCTATATGCCTTCTTTACCACCCTATCAACCTGTGCAGCCACTTTCAGGGAGCTATGTATGTATGCCTATGACAATCTTGACCTTGAACTTGAAACCCTCAGGTCAGGCAGCATCTGTGGAGAGGGAAATGGAATTCATCTCCCACTTCCATGACATCAGAGACTAAACTGGTCCCAATTCTGACGAGGTTCCATTGACCTGAACCACTAACCGTTTCTCCAGAGGCTGTGTGACCGAGTATTTCCAGCATCCTCTGCCTACACTCCAGCACCTGCAGGACTTTGCTGCTCTCTCAGAACAGGCTCAAGCTGTGGAGGCCTCTTCCCAGAAAAGGGAGCACTGAGCAGTGACCCAGAAAAATTATCGCCACTTCAATAAAACCAGGGGCCTCCAATATTACACAGCAACGAACAAATTTAACGAGGAATTCAGGAGAAAGTTCTCTATCCGGATTCTGATGAGAATGTGTTGGGAAAGGTGAACAGAAGAGATGGGAAGATGGGTGAGAACAGAATTTCCCAATGCTGATGGATGGGGGTGGGAGGAGACTGGAAGGAGGCTCGTTTCAAATACAGACATCAGAATCAACCAGCTAGACTGAACTTCCTGTTTATGTGTTGTTTGTCCAAGGCAGACTCAGAGGAATTTGGACATCCGTCCTTTCAAACAAACAGCTTATTTCAGAGTATCCTGACTAGAAGGACTGTAATGTTCAAGCCAGCAGCTCCACCACCATTTTCTTAAGGGTACAGAGATTTACGAGGATGTAGCCAGGACTCAAAGGCCTGAGTTATAGGGAGAGGTTGGGCAAGATAGGTCTTTACCGCTTGGAGCATTAGAGACTGAGGGGTGACCTTATAGAGGTGTATAAGATCTATTGATAGGGTGAACACACTCAGTCTTTTCTCCCCAGGGAAAGGGAATCAAATACTAGAGGGAACAGGTTTAAGGTGTGAAGAGAAAAGAGACCTGAGGGACAACAACTTCACCTGGAGGCTGGTCAGTGTACGGAACGAGCTGCCAGAGGAAGTGGTTGAGGCAGGTACATTAACAACATTTAAAAGACATCTGGATAAGTACATGGATAGGAAAGATTTAGAGGGATATGGGCCAGATGTGGGCAAGTGGGACTAGCTCCGATGTGAATCTTGGTCGGCACAGAGCAGTTGGGCCGAGGGCCTGTTTCTGTGCTGTGTGACCCTACGATTCTATAATTGAAAGACGAGTTGCTAATGCTCCCATCCGAGCAGAGACCTGTGGCACAGGTAGTGAGGGGGGAGGAGTGAGTACAGCTGGTCACTCCAACGTGCTGCTCTAAGCCAGCTGTGCCAGGGGCAAGAAGCAAAGCCAGCCAGTGGCAATGCCAGAGACAAACGCTGTTCCAGCCCTCCTGGCCGCCGCTACTAACCGGATGTCCTTGATGGTGGTCCTTTTCATGGGATCGACCTGCAGCATGTGTTTGAGGAGGCTGATGACGGAGGGATTCAGATACTGCGGTGTGTAGAAGATGCCGTCGCAGATCTTCTTGAAGAGCATGGGCACGTGGTCGTCATCGAAGGGGAGGGTGCCACACAGCAGGGCGTAGAGTATCACTCCACAGCTCCAGATATCCACCTCTGGCCCAGCGTACAGCCTGACAGGAGGCAACAACACACTCAGCTCACAGGGCACCTGTCACCGAGACCCACCCACCACACCCACTACCAGCAGTGCTGTGATATCACCCAGCCCATGAACACACAGGCAATGGCTCAAAAAAAACAGGTGGCCATTCAGCCCCTCGAGCCTAGTACGCCATCCAAGCCTGTTCCTGTCACATCCATTTTCCCACCCAATCTCCGGATTCCCAGAAAGTCCAAAAGGCTAACAATCTCTACCTTGAATACTCAGAGCCTCAGCATCCACTGACCTAAGGGAACTTGGAACTGCAACGGGTCATAACTCTCGGGTGAAAATAAATTCTCAGCTCAGTCCTATGTACCTTACCCTGGTCCACGGAGCAACCCCTACACTCTGCATCAACACCCAGAGGGTGCAGGAAAGACTCACAGCGATGTTGCCGAGACTGGTGGGCTTGAGGCTGGACAGGCTGCGACTGTTTTTCCTGGAGCTCAGGAGGCTGAGGGGTGACCTAATAGAGGTTTATAAAGTCATCGAGGGGCGTGGACAGGGTGAATGCGCACAGTCTTTTTCCCATGGTCGGGGAGTCTAAAACTAGAGGACACAGGTTTAAGGTGAGAGGGGAAAGATTTAAAGAGGATCTTTTTCACACAGAGGGTGGTGGGTATGTGGAACGAGCTGTCAGAGGAAGTGGTTGAGGTGGGTACAGTCACAGCGTTTGAACAGGTACATGGATAGGAAAGGTTTCGAGGGAATGTATCAAGCGCAGGCAAATGGGACTAGTCCAGGTAGCTGCCTGGTTGCATGGATGAGTTGGGTTGAAGAGCCTGTTTCCGTGCTGTATGACTCTGTAACCCTCTAGCCTGCTCACTCCCTCTGCCTCCAAGAATCATTCCACTGAACTCCCATGAGTCATCCTGCTCAGCTTCTCAGTTTGGGAATCAGTGTGGTGAACCTCTAGTTCCCCTCCATTGAGGTGTACATCCACCCCGGGTATGGATGCCCCAGCTGTATACAGGCTGTTCCCAGGTCACCAACACCCAACTTATGAACACCCCAACATACCAACGGCATGCATTATTATTAAATGCAGAAGTCCAACGTACATAGATACGTTTGTTACTACAAGCCGCTGAACCAGTTTCCTCTCTCTCTCCACTTTTAATAATTGATCGTTAGCAATCTCCTGTTTATTCATTACAGTACTGTGGATGCACAGTTACCACATCCGAGTGATTTTTGTGTACTTTCTGATTTGCGAACAAAATCAACTTACGGACATATGTAAAAACGCAACCCCTTAGTTACTCTGTACTACACCGCAGACCTGTATAATTACGTGATGTGCCAGTGTTGCAAAGGGTTTTGAGCACGACTTTACTGACTGCAGGGTTTAAAGGCAGGATCGCCCGGCCTCAGGTCTGGGATGGTATTTCCCAGTGCAAAGCTGACAACCCCTGCAGCGCAGTGGAACACCCCACCGGTCAGTGCCAGGACAACGCACCCTCATTGTGGGACCGTGTGTGGTTGGAGTGACTGTCCTGCAGTACTACTGCCTCACAGCACCAGAGACCTGGGCTCAATCCTGACCTCGCATGGAGTTTGCACAATCTCCCTGTGACTGCGTGGGTTTCCCCCGGGTGCTCCAGTTTCCTCCCACATCCCAAAGACGCGCGGGTCGGCTGCTGTACATTGCCCCTGGTGTGTAGGCAAGTGGGAGAACCTGAGGGGAGTTGATGAGAATGTAGGGAGAATAAAATGAGATGATGGTAGGATTAGTGTGAGTGGGTACTGCTCTCCCTCCCCCACCCACCAGTAGTTGTAGAGCGAGCCTGGCAGATGGAGGTGGCAGGGATGTGTGGGTTAGCATTGAAGGATTATCCCTTGTTCCTCAATCAGCGGCAACACCCACCTAGTGTGAGTGGGTAGTTGATGCACAGACTCGGTGGACCAAAGGGCCTGTTTCCATGCTGTTCCTCTCTGTGACTCTTGCATCAGGTGGAATTAAAAGGCAGCAAACTGTTTAAGGTGCATGAAGACCCGTCACACCATCGGTTAGGGGACTTTATAGGTGGGTGTTGCCGCTGATTGAGGAACAAGGGATAATCCTTCAATGCTAACCCACACATCCCTGCCACCTCCATCTGCCAGGCTCACTCTACAACTACTGGTGGGTGGAGCAGGGAGAGCAGTACGTCCTCTGGCTGGCACCCACGGTGCATTGAAAGAATAACGCTAGCAGTGAGTGCTGTCAGGCTGATAGAGCCCACGTCACACAGAGGATGACCCAGCAGCAGGTGCACACAGACCAGCAGCAGGTCCCTGGGTGGTTTGCTATACCTTACTCGGGCACCAATTCAGCACCAATCCACACACACTGCAGGGATCTCCATCCCATGGGCTGTGGGGCATTCACCAAAATACTGGGGGGATGGGAAGGAGGTTGACATGTGGATTCCGTCCTCTCACACTGACGGCACACTGCACCTTCCAGAGATGACCTCAGGAGCAGCGTAGTTGGGCGACCCACAGCTGGTTCTCAGGAACTCCCCATCGGACATCATGTTCGACAGACCTGGTCACAGAAGGAATCGGAGTTACAAGCAGCTCATTACCACTGACAGAGGGAGATGGCACACCAAGTGAAGGCCGGCTCGAAAGACCACATTCCCAGCCCTGCACCATTCCCACTCTCCCATCCCTGTTCCATTCCCACCCCTGCTCCATTCCCACATTCCCACCCCTGCTCCATTCCAACATTCTCACCCCTGCTCCATTCCCAACCCCGTTCCCTTCCCACACTCCCACCACCCGCCCCTGCTCCATTCCCACCCCCAGTCCCAGTGCCTCCATTCACATGCCCTGACTGCCTCCCACCGTGTGCCTCATTCACAGTGCTGACTTGGAAATACATCATCAGTCCTAAATCGTGGAATTCCCTCCCAACAGCACCAGAAGGATGCTGTAGTTTGGGGGGGGAGGGGGGGGCTCACTCCCCTCCTTCTCATGGCAGCTTTGGGAATGATTTCTAAACGCTGGGCTTGCCAGTGACAGCTGGATCCCAGCAATGATTGAAACATACATCCCTTCGACTGAGGCCTAACCAGTTCCAAACAATGTCTTCACTATTAACAGAGCAATGGAACCCTTGTAAAAATTTACGAACACTATCACCTTGCCCTAAAATAAAAACAGAAAATGCTGGAAATACTCAGCATTATTAGTTTGCAACAAACAACCTGCTGGAGGAACTCAGCAGGTCAGGACCGATGCAGGGTTTCAATCCAAAATGCTGACAATTCCTTTCCCCCACCCCCAACCACTGAGTTCGTCCAGCAGATTGTTTGTTGCTCCAGATTTCAGAGCCTGCAGTCTTCAGTATCAGCATTATTAGCTTCCTCTCCCCAATTCGTGCATGTGAACGTGCCCACTTTTGCGAGATTCGTTTCAAACATTATCAGTTCCGTTAGAGTGCGTCACCTCACTGCGCTCCTCGGTGAATGGGCTTTGCCCTCTTCAACAACTGTATGCGGGAGATGGAGAGGGCAACACTGACAAGCCCAGCATTTATGGCCCATTCCCTAATTTGCCATGAGAAGGTGGTGGGGGGGGGGGGGGGAGTGAGTCCCACACTCTGTGAACCACTGCATCCTTCTGGTGCTGTTGGGAGGGAATTCCAGGATTTAGGACTGATGATGTATTTCCAAGTCAGCACTGTGAATGAGGTACACAGAGGGAGGCAGTCACAGGGCACGTGAATGGAGGGACTGGAGGCAGGGACTGGGTGTGGGAACGGAGCGGGGGTGGGAACGTGGGAATGGAGCAGGGGTGGGAATGTGGGAATGGAGTGAGGGTTGAGGGGAAGAGGGGGCAGGGGCAGGTCACCAAGGAGCTCTTACCGAAGTCGGCGATTTTGGCATTCATCTGTGCATCCAGCAGCACGTTCTCTGGCTTCAGGTCCCGGTGCAC
Source organism: Pristis pectinata (assembly GCF_009764475.1). Classification (NCBI taxonomy): domain Eukaryota; kingdom Metazoa; phylum Chordata; class Chondrichthyes; order Rhinopristiformes; family Pristidae; genus Pristis; species Pristis pectinata. The sequence continues at coordinate 2,562,820 of NC_067411.1, read as the reverse complement.
CACCATGTGCCGGTGGCAGTAGTCCACCGCAGAGATGATCTGCTGGAAGAGGCGCCGGCTCTCCTTCTCATCCAGCTGCAGACGGCACAACACAGGCAGTGTCAGGGAGCATCGCGGCCCTCCCTTGCGGTCCATCCTCCCCCAGACACCCAGAGCTGCCAACATGTCAGTCCTACAGACGGCGAGGGACGTCACCGGGGGTCCCGCAGACGGTGAGGAACGTCACCGGAGGGGTCCCGCAGACGGCGAGGCACGTCACCAGAGGGGTCCCGCAGACGGCGAGGCACGACACCGGAGGGGTCCCGCAGACGGCGAGGCACGACACCGGAGGGGTCCCGCAGACGGCGAGGCACGACACCGGAGGGGTCCCGCAGACGGCGAGGCACGTCACCGGGGGTCCCGCAGACGGCGAGGGACGTCACCAGAGGGGTCCCGCAGACGGCGAGGCACGTCACCGGGGGTCCCGCAGACGGCGAGGCACGTCACCGGAGGGGTCCCGCAGACGGCGAGGCACGTCACCAGAGGGGTCCCGCAGACGGCGAGGCACGACACCGGAGGGGTCCCGCAGACGGCGAGGCACGACACCGGGGGTCCCGCAGACGGCGAGGCACGTCACCGGGGGTCCCGCAGACGGCGAGGGACGTCACCGGAGGGGTCCCGCAGACGGCGAGGCACGTCACCGGGGGTCCCGCAGACGGCGAGGCACGTCACCGGAGGGGTCCCGCAGACGGCGAGGCACGTCACCGGAGGGGTCCCGCAGACGGCGAGGCACGTCACCGGGGGTCCCGCAGACGGCGAGGCACGTCACCGGGGGTCCCGCAGACGGCGAGGCACGTCACCGGAGGGGTCCCGCAGACGGCGAGGCACGTCACCGGAGGGGTCCCGCAGACGGCGAGGCACGTCACCGGGGGTCCCGCAGACGGCGAGGCACGTCACCGGAGGGGTCCCGCAGACGGCGAGGCACGTCACCGGAGGGGTCCCGCAGACGGCGAGGCACGTCACCGGAGGGGTCCCGCAGACGGCGAGGCACGTCACCGGAGGGGTCCCGCAGACGGCGAGGCACGTCACCGGAGGGGTCCCGCAGACGGCGAGGCACGTCACCGGAGGGGTCCCACAGACGGCAAGGCACGTCACCGGAGGGGGGGGGGTCCCAGGGGGTCCCGCAGACGGCGAGGGATGTCACCGGAGGGGTCCCGCAGACGGCGAGGGATGTCACCAGGGGTCCCGCAGACGTCACTGGTCAACAGTACCCACTGAAACTACCCCTCCCCTCCCATCCGACACCATATCTCCACAGAAAGGTGCCAGGTGGTTGTGGGGTCTGTCGGGGAGGGAGGGTGTGAGTGCAGCTCTCCAGGACCATGACCTGTCAGTCCAGCCACCCTCCTACTCACTGCTGCCAACCTTCCCGCTCTCTGCCTTCCATTCCTGGCAGTGGGAACCTGACCTAATTTACAACATGCCAAGTTCTCTCTTCTTGGGTTGGCACACCCCAATTTCAAACATTAACCTTGTTCGGGGTCTGGTGATTTGTGCAGAGTTAAAGTCTGCAAGGCAGGTGCTTGGCCCAGGAAATGAACAGAACATGCATGTTCCAGATTCTCTCAGCTACCTCTGCCCAGACCAGTGTTCTTACACTCACAGGCTGATCTCACCTTGCCATTCTTGCAGATGTAGTCGAAGAGCTCGCCACCTGACACATATTCCATTACCATGAATATGTCCGTCGGGGTACTGATCACTTGGTACCTGGGATATGGAAGGCGAACAGGTGAAAGAACATGTCTAAATCCCACAGCGAGAGCGATTAGACCATGGGGTGGGCAGGAGGACCTGGTAGACCCGCTCCTGCGTACCAGCTGCTGAGGAGCTCCTTGTCAGACATGCAACCTGTCTCAGGCAGTGAGGGAACCATTCTCCCAACCTCAGAGGACCTGATGCCACAGGAGCCTCAACACCCAATCGACAATTCCACCCACTTCACAAGCTGCAGAGGCCAGGTCCAGACCCAGGCTTCCAGCCCTCTTCCCCAACCAGCAGGGCTGCTGAAACACCATCACTAATCACAAAGCACGTCCAAGGCACCCAAACCCCCTACAGCCAAGCATCCACCCCCTACAGCCACGCAAATGGCCTACAGTCTCAAAAACAAACCCTACAGCCTCAAAATCAAAACCCTACAGGCTCAAAATCAAAACCCTACAGCCTCAAAAATGAAACCCCTACAGCCCCAAAGGAGCCCCCACAGCCTTGCATGTGCCGCACTACATCTGCCCCACAGCCACACACTCCCCCACTGCCCAGCACCCCACCCCCCATAAGTCACCCACCCAAGCCACACCCTCGGTACCTACAGTTTGATGATGTGCGGATGTCTGAAGAGTTTGAGGTTCTGGATCTCGCGGCGGATTTTGCCGACAACATCCAGGCTGCGGATCTTGTGGCGGTTCAGGATCTTCACTGCCACCTTGTGCTGGGTCAGTTCGTGCATCCCCACTGCCGAGAGAGTGAGGGGCAGTGAGAGAAGTGGTGGGGGGAGGGGGAAGAGAAAGCATGAGGTGTGGGGGCTGTAAGGGGTGGAAGAGCAAGTGGTGGCAGAGTAGAGCGAGGGGCTGGGGTGCGTGTGTGAGGGTGGCTGTGAGATGGCTGAGTGATGGGTTGTGCAGTGGGGGTAAATGGGGAAGGGGAGTTGTGAGGGCACAAGGGTGAGGTGAGGGGATTGTGGGGGTTGGGCTGTGAGTAGGCAGACGAAAGGGGGATGGGGAGGGTGGGAGGGGGAGTTGTGGGGATGGTGAAGGTGGTTTGGGGGGTGGGGGTGAGACTGAGGGTCGGGGTCAGGGTGAGGGGTGAGCCTGGATGTGGACAGTGGGCAGGACTCAGGCTGAGAGGTGGGTGGTATGGGGGTACTGGGGCGGGGTCAGAGTGTGGGGGAGGCGGGGTCAGTGTGGGGGAGGCGGGGTCAGTGTGGGGGGCGGGGTCAGTGTGGGGGGGCGGGGTCAGTGTGGGGGAGGCGGGGTCAGTGTGGTGGGGCGGGGTCAGTGTGGTGGGGCGGGGTCAGTGTGGGGGCGGGGTCAGTGTGGGGGGCGGGGTCGGGGAGGTGGGGTCAGTGGGGGAGGCGGAGTCAGTGAGGGGGCGGAGTCAGTGTGTAAGGGGGCGGGGTCAGTGTGGGGCGGGGCCTGGGCCGAGGGGCGGGGCTGGGGTCAGTGTGGGGCGGGGCCAGGGCCGAGGGGCGGGGCTGGGGTCAGTGTGGGGCGGGGCCTGGGCCGAGGGGCGGGGCTGGGGTCAGTGTGGGGCGGGGCTGGGCCGAGGGGCGGGGCCTGTGACGTTGTGGCGGGTCCTGCCCTGTGGAGCGGTGCCGTCGGGGACGGACTGGGCGGCGGCCCCTCCCGCCTCACTCACCCTTCACCTTGCCGAAGGTGCCGACCCCCAGCGTGTCTCCCAGCCGGTAATGTCCGATCTTCACCCGCCCGCCCTCCGCCTTCGCCTTCTCCGACGCCATCTTCCGCCGGCCCGCCGCCCGCGCCGGAAGTGACGCCGCGCACCGCCCCCCCCGCTGGGCGGAGACCACAGCGTGTGACGCAATCGCGCTGAGCGTGGAGGGGGCGTGGCGAATGATCGTCACCCTGTCGGTCAGCGGGCGGTGGGCGGAGCTGTCCCGGGGAGTGAGGCCGCTCGGCCCGCCGGGTCCCTGCCGGCCCTCTGCAGGGAAACACAGCAACGCCACCACACCTACCGGCTCCGCTGGTCCACAGCTGCACCACAACTGGATCTCTGCTGGACCACAACTGGACCTCAGTCGGACCATGGTTGAACCACAACTGGACCAACACTGAACCTCAGCTGAAGCACATCTGGATCACAGCAGCAATTCAGCTGGACCACACATGGACCTCACGTGAACCATAACTGGACCTACACTAGACCTCAGTTGGACCACAGCTGGACCTCAGCAATTCCAAACCATGGGATATTATGATTGCTATTCCCTGGATGTTCCCCCATTGACACTTGCTCCAATTGGCCTAGTTAATTATCAATAACCAGCTCCAGGGATGACCTTCCTCATTAGGCTGGAAGTTCTCCCCCCTCCTACCCCTTACTTTACTGCTGCCCCGGTCGATATTTGGACAGCCGTCACCACCGTGATCGCAGCACTGTGGCTTTTGTACATCTCCGCAGTTTCCCTGCCAATTTGCTCCCCTGTGTTCTTCCTACTTGTTTGCCACCTACAGGTTAGATTCAATCGTGTAATCGCACCTTTAACTCTGGGCAGACAGATTCTGCCTTTATGATTCCAGTTCGCCCTCTCTCTATCCCTGCAATATTCTCCTCAGTCCATACTGCCTCTCACCTCCCAGCCACCCTATTTTTTTTTTCTGAACAGCTTAAATCAAGGAATAGTTAGATCCCATTCCTGCCTTTATTTCTGTTATTCCACAACATCCTGTCCACATGGTTGTTTCTGCTTGAAGCTCACCAACCTTGCTAACAGACGTTTTCGATTTTGTCAGGCCTTCTTGCACTATCCCCATGTCTGTTTCTGTTTAAAAACTTCCTTTTTTCTTGTTCTGGTGCTGTTTATCTCTCTCTCTATCCTTTGGCACCTTTTTCTTTATTTCATTGCTAACTTCTTGGGCCCATCCTCTGTTAGGTTAGTTTGGACCACACCCCTTCCCCACAGCACTAACAAACATTCCCACCTCTGTCGAGGTGCAATCCATCTGATCAATGCATGTCCCACCTCCCCCAGAACCGGTCCCCATGCCCAGGAATATGATGCTTTCCCTCCTCCATCACCTCTCCAGCCAACTAGATCATAGAGCCACACAGCACGGAAACAGGCCCTTCGGCCCAACTGGTCCATGCCAACCAAGATTCCCATCTAAGCTAGTCCCATTTGCCTGCATTTAAGATAAAATATCTTTATTAGTCACATGTACATCGAAACACACAGTGAGATGCATCTTTTTGCACAGTGTGTTCTGGGGGCAGCCCGCAAGTGTCGCCACGCTTCCGGTGCCAACATAGCATGTCCACAACTTCCTAACCCGTACATCTTTGGAATGTGGGAGGAAACCGGAGCACCCGGAGGAAACCCACGCAGACATGGGGAGAACGTACAAACTCCTTACAGACAGCGACGGGAATTGGACCAGGGTCGCTGGCGCTGTAGTAGCGTTACGCTGACCACTACACCACCGTGCCTGCCTCTACACTACCGTTACTGCCCCTCATTCTCCTACACTCCAATAAAAAAGTCCCAACCTGCTCAACCTCTCTCCATCACTCTGTCCCTCGAGTCCCGGCAACATCCTGGTAAATCTCCTCTGCTCTCCTTCCAGCTGTACTATTTATCTGTACTATTCTGCTAATACTGGCACACAGCACTGGGAGTAATCTGGAGGTTACTGCCTTTGAGGTCCTGCCGCTTAGTCTCTCTCCAAACTCTTTGATCGGCCTGCAGGCTCTCCCTACGTCGTTGGCACCAACCTGGACGAGGACCTCTGGCTGTTCACCCTTCCTCTCCAGAATGCACTGTCACCATCCAGTTACATCGTTGATCCCGGCACCTGGGTAACAACAGATCGTACTGGGACCACCTCTATAATCGCAGAGGGCAGGGGTCAGAGGACAGCAACTGGGGACAGAACCCAGAGGCAAATAACAAGGGAATCCAGGGATGTGGAGTTAGTTCAGGTAAAAAAACTTTGTTTTGCATGTCATCCATACAGATCATTTCATCACATCAGTGCATTGAGGTAGTACAAGGGAAAACAATAACAGAATGCAGAATAAAGTGTTACGGTTACAGAGAAAGTGCAGTGCAGGCAGACAATAAGGTGCAAGGTCATAACGAGGTAGGTTGTGAGGTCAAGGGTCCATCTTATCGTGCTAGAGAACTGTTGAATAGTCTTATAACAGTGGGATTGAAGCTGTCCTTGAGCCTGGTGGTACATGCTTTCAGGCTTTTGTATTTTCTGCCTGATGGGAGGGGGGAGAAGAGAGAATGTCCGGGGTGGGTGGGGTCTTTGATTATGCCTTTCCAGGTAGGTAAAAAAGGGAAAGGTAAGTGAGTGCAAATGTGAGCCCCTTGGCTATCAGTGGTGAGCGGGGTGCCGCAGGGGTCGGTGCTGGGCCCACAACTGTTCACGACATACATTAATGATTTAGAAGAGGGGACCGAGTGTAGCACATCTAAGTTTGCTGATGACACTAAGTTGAGTGGAAAAGAAAATTGTGCAGAGGATGCAGAGAGTCTGCAGAGAGATATAGAGAGGTTAAGTGAATGGGCAAGGGTCTGGCAGATGGAGTACAATGTTGGTAAATGCGAGGTCATCCACTTTGGAAGGAAAAATAGAAGATCAGATTATTATTTAAATGCTGTTGTGCAGCCTTGGGAGGGCTTGTGCATGAATGGCAAAAGGTTGGTTTGCAGGTGCAACAGGTTATCAAGAAGGCAAATGGAACGTTGGCCTTCATTGCTGGAGGGATTGAATTTGGAGCAGGGAGGTTATGCTGCAACTGTACAGGATACTGGTGAGGCCGCACCTGGAGTACTGCCTGCAGTTCTGGTCTCCTTACTTGAGGAAAGATATACTGGCTTTGGAGGGGTTGCAGAGGAGGTTCACCAGGTTGCTTTTGGAGATGAGGGGGTTAGCCTATGAGGAGAGATTGGGTTGCCTGGGACTATACTCGCTGGAATTCAGAAGAATGAGAGGGGATCTTATAGAAACAGATAAAATTATGAAAAGGATAGATAAGATAGAGGCAGGTAGGTTGTTTCCACTGGTAGGTGAGACTAGAACTAGGGGACATAGCCTCAAGATTCAGGAGAGTAGATTTAGGACAGATGAGGAGAAACTGCTTTTCCCAGAGAGTAGTGAATCTGTGGAATTCTCTGCCCAGGGGAGTAGTAGAGGCGACCTCATTAAATGTATTTAAGACACAGTTAGATAAATTTTTGCATAGTAGGGGAATTAAGGGTGATGGAGAAAACCATAGAACCATAGAACAGTACAGCACAATACAGGCCCTTTGGCCCACCATGTTGTTCCGACCTTTAAACCTCACCTAAGACTATCTAACCCCTTCCTCCCATATATCCCCCTATTTTAAATTCCTCCATATGCTTTATCTAACAATCTCTTGAACTTGACCAATGTATCAGCCTCCACCACCACCCCAGGCAGCGCATTCCATGCACCAACCACTCTCTGGGTGAAAAACCTCCCTCTGATATCTCCCTTGAACTTCCCTCCATTACTTTAAAGCCATGCCCTCTTGTATTGAGCATTGGTGCCCTGGGAAAGAGGTGCTGGCTGTCCACTCTACCTATTCCTCTTACTATTTTGTACACCTCTATTATGTCTCCCCTCATTCTCCTCCTCTCCAATGAGTAAAGCCCTAGCTCCCTTAGTCTCTCCTCATAATCCATACTCTCCAATCCAGGCAGCATCCTGGTAAATCTCCTCTGCAGCCTTTCCAACGCCTCCACATCCTTCCTATAATGAGGCGACCAGAACTGGACACAGTACTCCCAGAGTTTTGTAGAGCTGCATCATTACCTTGCGACTCTTAAACTCGATCCCATGACTTATGAAAGCTAACATCCCATAAACTTTCTTAACTACCCTATCCCCCCCTGTGAGGCAACTTTCAGTGATCTGTGGATATGAACCTCCAGATCCCTCTGCTCCTCCACACTGCCCAGAATCCTGCCATTAACTCTGTAGTCTGTTTTGGAGTTTGTCCTTCCAAAGTGTACCACCTCACACTTCTCCAGATTGAACTCCATCTGCCACTTCTCAGCCCAGCTCTGCATCCTATCAATGTCCCTCTGCAATTTTCGACAGTCCTCCACACTATCCACAACACCACCGACCTTTGTGTCGTCTGCCACCTTGCCAACCCATCCTTTTACCTCCTCATCCAAGTCATTAATAAATATCATGAAAGGCAGGTAGGTGGAGCTGAGTCCACAGCCGGATCAGCCACGATCTTATTGAATGGCGGAGCAGGTTCTACTGGCCAGATGGCCGACTCCTGCTCCTATTTCTTGTTCTTACAGAGACAGGAGAAAATACAGGGAGAATAAGGAAACGGAAGAAGAATTAAACAACACTCAATACCGGACATATCAGAGAGTTATGAGCCCAGTTAGAATAAGCAGCTAAGTATTAGTCAAAAAACAAACCACAAGAAGCTGATAATTTACATCCCAAACTTTGGGAAGTTTAGCTTTGGTGACGGTAGATGCACTGGTTCTGATTTTCCAGGTCTGAGGATTCTAGAGTTGTTCCTGTGGATTGCATGGAAGCGAATGTGAGTTCACTGTTGAAGAAAGGAGGGAGAGAGAAAACAGAGATGTCCTGACCCGTTGGTCTAACGTCAGTGGTGGGGGAAGGTTGGCGTGTGTAAGGAAGAAGGTAATAACCAAACACCTTGGAAAGGACGATAGGGTCAGGCAGAGTCGGCATGGAGTAAATGAAAGGAAGATCACACTTGGCCAATATACTGCAGATCCTTGAGGAGGTGAGATAAAGGGGAACCAGCAGATGTGGTGTATTTAGATTTCTGGAAGGCTTCGATAAAGTCCCACTCGGCAGGTTGGTTAACGCTGGTGCAAATGGAACTGGGGCCACGTACTGCCATGGATTGGGAATTGGCTGCTGTAGAAAGTAGAGAGTGGGAATAAATGGATCCTTTTCATGTTGGTAGTCTATAGCAGTGGGGTCGTCAGGAATCGGTGGTGGGGACCCAGCTGTTCTCCATCTGTAACAGTGGGGTAGACAGGGATCGGTGGTGGGGACCCAGCTGTTCTCCATCTGTAACAGTGGGGTAGACAGGGATCGGTGGTGGGGACCCAGCTGTTCTCCATCTGTAACAGTGGGGTAGACAGGGATCGGTGGTGGGGACCCAGCTGTTCTCCATCTGTAACAGTGGGGTAGACAGGGATCAGTGGTGGGGACCCAGCTGTTCTCCATCTGTAACAGTGGGGTAGACAGGGATCAGTGGTGGGGACCCAGCTGTTCTCCATCTGTAACAGTGGGGTAGACAGGGATCGGTGGTGGGGACCCAGCTGTTCACCGTGTGTAAGGGATGATACTAAACGAGGTGTGTTAGTGAGCAGGGAGGAGGGTGTAATGAGGCTTCAGTGGAAATGGACAAGTTCAATGTGGGAGAGAACATGGGAAATGGAGTCTAACGTGGCTAATGTGAGGTCACCCACTTTGGTTCACAGAAAAGCAGAGTGTTTGTTCAATGGTGTGAGATCAGGTGGTGTTGATGTTCGAAGGGACCAGATACCGAGGTATACTTGTACACACGTCACTGAAGGACAACCTACAGGTACAGAAGCTGATCAGGAGGGAAAATGGGCTATTGGCATTTATTTTGAGAAGAGACAGCAGAGACTGCAGGTGCTAGAAGCTGGAGCAACTCAGCAGGTCAGGCAGCATCTGTGGGGGGAACTGGACAGTCAACGTTCTCGTCCAGATGAAGGGTCTCGACCTGAGTCATAGACTGTCCATTTCCCCCCACAGACGCTGCCTGACCCACTGAGTTCCTTTACTCTGAGAGGGATTGGTTACTGGAATCAGGAAATCGTATTACAATTACATGGGACGTGGGTGAGACGACCCCTGGAGGACTGTGTACGGTTTTGGTCTCCTTACCCAAGAAATGATGTATTTGCCACAGAGGGAGTGCAGTGAAGATTCTCCAGACTGGTTCTGGGGAGGGTGGGTTTGCTGTCTGAGGAGAGATTGCGTAGGCTGGGACTGTATTCTGCAGAGAGAATAATGAGGAAACTTACAAAATTATTAAATGGTCAACAGGCTGGATCAGGGAGGGTGTTTCCCCAGCTGAGGAGTCCAGGATAGTTTGAGAATAGGGGGTGGGCTGTTTGGGACTGAGATAAGAGACTCCTTCACAGAGTGCAGTGAATCCCCACTGACGGCTGAGAGATGGATAGATTTCTGGGCATTGAGATGGCGCTGAGGTAGAAGCCTTGACCTTGAGGAGTTGCAGAGTAAAATCGAGGGGCTGGACGGCCAGCTCAGAACTCTCATGCTCCAGTTGTTTCTGAAAGGTCAGTAAACAGGACCTTGCTGTTGGCTGATCCACACGGGCTGTGGGCTGCCTGCCCACTGCCCCCTGCGGCTCTCCCTGCCTCTGTTTCAGCAAGGACTGCCGGTTGGTTTTCGAGTCTGGGGGCTGTTGGAACTGGGGCCATCGGTTGTCCTGGCTCCCCACCCCCCCCCACCGCCGCCCCCTCCCCTGCACTGCAGGGAGTCTCCACCGTCCCAGGAGAACAGGCTGGGTCAAGAACAGGGTCAGCAACTTCAGCTGTAGCACAGCCAACATTCCTGGCATTCCCTCCCTCCTCCACTATCCCACTTACTGGAAACACCCCCCCCCCCCCGACTTGACTCCAGCCCGCCCTCAGGGGGGGAGGCAGAGAGCACAAACAGCTGGGAGCCATCCACATCTGTCGGAGCCTGGGGTGGGGGCGGGGGGGAAGCACAGGCTCACATTCCAGGCAAGTTAAACCCTCCTTCCCAGCAAACCGTCCCCATCCCAGTCAGCTCAACCCCTCCCCCCACAGGAACAAACTGGGCGTCTGTCAGCGATTCCCCCGTCCAGGAACCCGCGCTCCCCCCCCCCACCGCTCCCAGTCACACCCAGTTCCCAGTCACCCCTCCGTTCCCAGTAACCCCCCCGTTCCCAGTTACCCCCCTTCCCTCACCCTGCTCCCCAACCAGACCGTCCATAACCCACTGATCAGCCCACACCACACCCCACCCTCCCCTTCCCTCACCTCCCTCCCTCCTCACCCCACCATACACCCACCCCCTTCACCACAGCCTCCCCACCCACCCTGCTCCCTCCCACTCATCTTCCTCCCCTCCCCCAACACCCACCCCTCCTCCACTCACTCCTCCCTCCCAGCTCCTTCCCCCCAACGCCCCAACCCCTCCCACCTCCCAGCATCGTACTCCGCCCCTCCCACACTAGTGTCCGCCACGCACTGCGACCCTCAACACTCCCAGTTTCTCAAGGGCCTGGTGTGGGATGTAAAGGCTACGCTGACCCCTGTCCATTGGGGGTGGGGGTGGGGGTGTGACCTCCTCACCTTCCTGCTCAGCACCTCCCACCCTCCTGCCCTCCCCACCTGCCCTCCCCACCTGCCCATCTGTAACGTCTGAATCCACCACTCCCACACCTGCCATGAGGGATCTCCCGATCCATCCCCCCAGTGAGGGATTTCCTAATCCATCCCCCCCCACAGTGTGACCCCCCCCCTCAGTACCCCCCTCCCACAGTGTGAACCCCCCCCCCCCCTCAGTACCACCCGTCCCACAGTGGGACCTCCCTCAGTACCCCCCTCCCACAGTGTGACCCTCCCTCAGCACTGCCCCTCCCACAGTGTGACCCTCCATCAGCACTGCCCCTTCCTCGCTGTAGTACCCCCCTCTGTGCACCCTCCACCTCCTTGTTCCAGCCCATTCCAGTTTTTTTTCTTGCTGCCCCGTTGCCTTCCGTGTTTTGAGGAAAATAAATCTGTGATCCGAGAAGCCAACAGAGGCTGGCTGATAAACAGGGGAGTGGTGCGACGGGACTCAGGCTGGGCTCTGGACACTGCGGTGAGTACCATCTCTGTTAAAGAACTCCTTTCACCTCGGACAACACGTTACCGTCACTTTAAACCGCAGAAACTCTTGAGTGCCTGCTGGAAAGTTCTGGGACAAAGGCACATCTATCTCTTTTCTCATTTTCTGGGTGATAATCTGCCTGAAGTACTTGCATTTCCATAGCACCTATCATCACAGGACATCCTGAGGCAGTTCAAAGAGTTGAACATTTTCAACTACAGCCAGTTCAGCAATGCAGGAAGTACAACAGCTAATCTATGCACAGGAGGATCACAGGGGCCAAATGATCAGGTATCTCAGGGGTGTTGCTGAGGCAGAGATGTGGGCCAGGATCCCACAGGAGAATCTGCACTATTCTTCTAAAGAGATCCATGGGATCTCTAATGGCCAGCTAGAGGAACAGTTAGCAGTGCGGCACTCCCTGAGTACTGCCCCTCCCACAGTGTGACCCTCCCTTAGTACTGTCCCTCCCACAGTGTGACCCTCCCTCAGTACCGCCCCCCCCACAGTGTGACCCTCCCTCAGTACTGCCCCCCCACAGTGTGACCCTCCCTCAGTACTGCCCCTCCCACAGTGACCCTCCCTGAGTACTGCCCCTCCCACAGTGTGACCCTCCCTGAGTACTGCCCCCCCACAGTGTGACCCTCCCTCAGTACTGCCCCTCCCACAGTGACCCTCCCTCAGTACTGCCCCTCCCACAATGTGACCCTCCCTGAGTACTGCCCCTCCCACAGTGTGACCCTCCCTCAGTACCGCCCCTCCCACAGTGTGACCCTCCCTCAGTACTGCCCCCCCCCCCACAGTGCTGGTATATCTGGAGTGGGACTCCCCTGCACCCCCGACACTGGGTGAGAGGATGAGATAAGTTATCTCTCCCTCTCCTTGGATCATTCTGTGCCACACTGCACCCCTCCCACGCAGGGCCTGATTCCCGGGTGCTTCGGGAACTGTTCTCCCAGGTCAGGCGGCACGCTGAGCTGTGTGGTTTGCCCTCTCCCCACAGTGTCGATGGGACTGTGGTCAGGGTGTGTGCCCCTTGGTTGAACACACCCACCTTCCAGTCGGCACCGACACAGAGGCGGGAATGTGTGGGCAAGGATTGAGAACAGAGGACACAGCACAGGCCCTTCGGCCCACAACGTTGTGCCAAGTTAATTAAGAAAATGACGCCTGACCAAACTAATCCCTTCTGCCTACACAATGTCCATCTCCCTCCATTCTCTGCACATCCATGTGTCTGTCTAGGAGCCTCTTAAACGCCTCTATCGTATCTGCCTCCACCCCCACCCCAGCCAGCACATTCCAGGCACCCACCACTCTCTGTGTAAAAATCTTCCCACACACATCTCCTTGGAACTTACCCCCCCTCACCTTAAATGCACCTCCTCCAGTATTAGACACATCAATCCTGGGAAAAAGATACCGGCTGTCTACTCTATCTATGCCTCTCATAATCTTCTATCAGGTCTCCCCTCAGCCTCTGCTGCTCCAGAGAAAACAACCCCCGTTTGTCCAACCTCTCCTTATAGCACCTGCCCTCTAATTCAGGCAGCATCCTGGTGAAACTTCTCTGCACCCTCTCCAAAGTCCCCATATCCAATATGCAATCCCCATATGCAATCAGAATTGATTGCAATACTCCAGATGCAACCTAACTAGTTTTATAAAGCTGCAACATAAAAGGACTCAGTGCCTCGACTAATAACGGCAAGCATGCCGTGCACCTCTTTTACCACCCCATGAACCTGTGCAGCTGCTTTCAGGAGCTGATTTGGGGATCACAGATGTGACATTGGGGCCCAATCAGCCGGAGAGTTTGGCTGCCAGTGTCCCCAGGCTGACAAGTTTTGAAGTGAAAGGACAGGGTTGTGCTGGAGGGAGTACAGAGGAGAGTCACCAGTAGACTTCAGTTGGTGGAGGACTTCAGTTATGGGGAGAGATTGGACAGGCTGCGATTGTTTTCCCTGGAGCGAGGGAGGCTGAGGGGTGGGAAGGGTGTGTTGGGTAAGGGGAGGGGGTGAGGGAGGGTGTGGTGGGTGAGGAGAGGGGGATGGTGTGAGGGTGAGGGGAAGGGTATGTTGGGTGAGGGGAGGGTGTGTTGGGTAAGGGGAGGGGGTGAGGGAGGGTGTGGTGGGTGAGGAGAGGGGGATGGTGTGAGGGTGAGGGGAAGGGTATGTTGGGTGAGGGGAGGGTGTGTTGGGTGAGGGGAGGGGGTGAGGGGAGGGGAGTGTTGGGAGAGGGGAGGGGTGTGGTGGGTGAGAGGAGGGGGTGAGGGGAGGGGAGTGTTGGGAGAGGGGAGGGGTGTGGTGGGTGAGAGGAGGGGGTGAGGGGAGGGGAGTGTTGGGAGAGGGGAGGGGTGTGGTGGGTAAGGGGTTGGGGAATGAGTGGATGGGTGAACGCAGGGGTCTGTTAGGTGAGGGGAGGGAATGTTAGGTGAGCGGGTGGGAGGGGATGGGTGCTGGGTGAGGGGGTGAGGGGGTGAGGAGGGGGGATGAGGGTGTGTTGGGTGAGGGGTTGGGAGTGAGGTGAGGGGAGGGGTTGAAGGTGCTGGGTGCATACTCTTCCGGTAACCCCCTGTGCGGATGTTGCAGGTCCCGTGGAGTTCGGCCCATCGACAGCCTGCCAGCCCCTGGGATGGGATCAGTGCGGCCCGTCCTGGCCCTGGTGGTCTTGGCCCTCGGGCCGGGCTGCGGACTGGCCTGTTTCTGTGACAGGTTCCCCTGGAACCAGTGGACAACCTGCTCCGTCACCTGTGGGGGAGGGCAGAGCACTCGGCGCAGGTCAGTGCCCACCAGGGGCGAGGTGAGGGGAGATGGGGTGAGAAGGGAAGAGGGGCGATAGGGGATGGGGAGGGATGGTGGAAGGAGGAGGTGAGGGTGGAGAGGAAGGGAGTGGGGGAGAGGGTGGACGGGAGGATGGCAGAGTGTTGGAGGGGATGAGGGTGGTGAGGGGATCTGGAGGGTGAAGGGGAGGAGAAGTGGAGGAAGGAAGATAGGGAGGGGAGGAGGGGCAGAGGCGAGGGGAGGAGGTGAGGGTAAGGGGATGGAGAGGATGGAGCTGAAGGAGGAGGCGAGGATGTAGGAGGGGTAGGTGAGGGGAGAAGGATGGAAGGATGAGGGGAGGGTGAGAAGGGGAGGTGAGGGGACGAGGTGAGGAGGGTGAGGAGGGGTGAGGGAGGTGAGGAGGGGAGGAGGAGAGGGAGGAGCTGAGGAAGGTGAGGGAGGAGGTGAGGAGGTGCGGAGGGTGAAGGAGAAGGTGAGTGTTGAGGTGAGGAGGTGCGGAGGGTGAGGGTTGAGGTGCGGAGGGTGCGGAGGGTGAGGGTTGAGGTGCGGGGGTGAGGAGGTGCGGAGGGTGCGGAGGGTGAGGGTTGAGGTGCGGAGGTGAGGAGGTGCGGAGGGTGAGGGTTGAGGTGCGGAGGGTGCGAAGGGTGAGGGTTGAGGTGCGGAGGTGAGGAGGTGCGGAGGGTGCGGAGGGTGAGGGTTGAGGTGCGGAGGGTGCGGAGGGTGAGGGTTGAGGTGCGGAGGTGAGGAGGTGCGGAGGGTGAGGGTTGAGGTGCGGAGGTGAGGAGGTGCGGAGGGTGAGGGCTGAGGTGCGGAGGTGAGGAGGTGCGGAGGGTGCGGAGGGTGAGGGTTGCGGTGCGGAGGTGAGGAGGTGCGGAGGGTGCGGAGGGTGAGGGTTGAGGTGCGGAGGGTGCGGAGGGTGAGGGTTGAGGTGCGGAGGTGAGGAGGTGCGGAGGGTGCGGAGGGTGAGGGTTTTGGTGCGGAGGTGAGGAGGTGTGGAGGGTGAGGGTTGAGGTGCGGAGGTGAGGAGGTGCGGAGGGTGCGGAGGGTGAGGGTTGAGGTGCGGAGGTGAGGAGGTGCGGAGGGTGCGGAGGGTGAGGGTTGAGGTGCGGAGGTGTGGAGGGTGCGGAGGGTGAGGGTTGAGGTGCGGAGGTGAGGAGGTGTGGAGGGTGCGGAGGGTGAGGGTTGAGGTGCGGAGGTGAGGAGGTGCGGAGGGTAAGGGTTGAGGTGCAGAGGGTGCGGAGGGTGAGGGTTGAGGTGCGGAGGTGAGGAGGTGCGGAGGGTGAGGGTTGAGGTGCAGAGGGTGCGGAGGGTGAGGGTTGAGGTGCGGAGGTGAGGAGGTGTGGGGGGTGCGGAGGGTGAGGGTTGAGGTGCGGAGGTGAGGAGGTGCGGAGGGTGCGGAGGGTGAGGGTTGAGGTGCGGAGGTGAGGAGGTGCGGAGGGTGCGGAGGGTGAGGGTTGAGGTGCGGAGGGTGCGGAGGGTGAGGGTTGAGGTGCGGAGGTGAGGAGGTGAGGAGGTGCGGAGGGTGAGGGTTGAGGTGCGGAGGGTGCGGAGGGTGAGGGTTGAGGTGCGGAGGTGAGGAGGTGCGGAGGGTGCGGAGGGTGAGGGTTGAGGTGCGGAGGTGAGGAGGTGCGGAGGGTGAGGGTTGAGGTGCGGAAGTGAGGAGGTGCGGAGGGTGAGGGTTGAGGTGCGGAGGTGAGGAGGTGCGGAGGGTGCGGAGGGTGCGGAGGGTGAGGGTTGAGGTGCGGAGGGTGTGGAGGGTGAGGAGGTGAGGAGGTGCGGAGGTGCGGAGGGTGAGGGTTGAGGTGCGGAGGTGAGGAGGTGTGGAGGGTGCGGAGGGTGAGGGTTGAGGTGCGGAGGTGAGGAGGTGCGGAGGGTGCTGCCGTCACTGCCCTGTCCCCACCCCAGGCTTTTCTCCCGGGACGAGTATTTCTACAAGTTCGACTGTGAGACCCTGTGCTCTCCCGGGGAGGAGAGCAGCGCCTGTAACCTGGCCGGCTGTAGTACCGCCTGTGCCATCGGAGACTGGTCCTCCTGGTCACCCTGTGACCCCTGCATCCGGAAACAGGTAAGCGCCCACCCCTCCTGACCTGCACCCCACCCCCTGCTCCCAATCTGAACCTGACCCCTAACCCCGACCCGACCCTGATCCCGTGTGTGCCGCCGGTCTAGGGGCCGGAGGAGGGTGGGGGGAGTGTGGGGGAGGGAGGGGAGGGAGTGTGGAGGGAGGGGAGGCTCCATCAGGGAAGGGGATGGAGGGGGAGGATGTGGAGGGGTTGGGTCGGATGGGGGGGTGTGTGCTGGGAGGGAAGGGGTGGGACATTGGGGAGGGGGAGGAGTGGGTGCAACCCAATTCTCAGTGACCGCAGCCGGCTCGGGGACTGCATCGACACACAGTCTGCCGGGGGAACTCAGCAGGTCGAGCAGCATCTGGTGGGGGGATCCATCGATGTTTCGGGTCGATAACCTGCATCAGGACGGAGAGTGGAGAGGGGAGGGGAGGGTGTGTAGAGGAGGGTAGAGCAGGGGAGAGTGTGTAGGGGAAGGGAGGGGAGGGGTGGGTGTGTAGGGGAGGGGAGTGGAGGTGGTGTAGGGGAGGGGAGGGTGTGTATTGGAGGGGAGGGGAGAGGAGGAGAGGGTGTGTAGGGGAGTGGAGGGGGTGTAGGGGAGGGGAGGGTGTGTATTGGAGGGGAGGGGAGGGTGTGTAGGGGAGTGGAGGGGGTGTGGGGAGGGGATGGGGTGTAGGGGAGGGGAGGTGAGGGGAGGGGAGGGTGTGTAGGGGCGGGAAGGGGAGGGAGGGGAGGGGAGGGTGTGTAGGGGAGGGAAGGGGAGGGAGGGGTGTGTAGGGGAGGGGAGGGTGTGTAGAGGAGGGTAGGGCAGGGGAGGGTATGTAGGGGAAGGGAGGGGAGGGGAGGGTGTGTAGGGGAGGGGAGGGGGTGTCGGGGAGGGGAGGGGAGGGTGTGTAGGGGAGGGGAGGGGAGTGTGTGTAGAGGAGGGTAGGGCAGGGGAGGGGGGTGTAGGGGAGGGAAGGGGAGGGTGTGTAGGGGAGGGGTGTGTAGGGGAGGGAAGGGGAGGGTGTGTAGGGGAGGGGGGTGTAGGGGAGGGAAGGGGAGGGGGGTGTAGGGGAGGGAAGGGGAGGGTGTGTAGGAGAGGGGAGGGTGTGTAGAGGAGGGGAGGGGGTGTCAGGGAGGGGAGGGTGTGTAGGGGAGGGGGGTGTAGGGGAGGGAAGGGGAGGGTGTGTAGGGGAGGGGGGTGTTGGGGAGGGGAGGGTGTGTAGGGGAGGGGAGGGGAGGGGATGGGAGGGGAGGGTGTGTAGGGGAGGGTGTGTAGGGGAGGGGGTGTCGGGGAGGGGAGGGGAGGGTGTGTAGGGGAGGGGGTGTCGGGGAGGGGAGGGGAGGGTGTGTAGGGGAGGGGGTGTCGGGGAGGGGAGGGGAGGGTGTGTACGGGAGGGGGTGTCGGGGAGGGGAGGGGAGGGTGTGTAGGGGAGGGGGTGTCGGGGAGGGGAGGGGAGGGTGTGTAGGGGAGGGGTGTCGGGGAGGGGAGGGGAGGGTGTGTAGGGGAGGGGGTGTCGGGGAGGGGAGGGGAGGGTGTGTAGGGGAGGGGGTGTCGGGGAGGGGAGGGGAGGGTGTGTAGGGGAGGGGGTGTCGGGGAGGGGAGGGGAGGGTGTGTAGGGGAGGGGGTGTCGGGGAGGGGAGGGTGTGTAGGGGAGGGGTGTCGGGGAGGGGAGGGGAGGGTGTGTAGGGGAGGGGGTGTCGGGGAGGGGAGGGGAGGGTGTGTAGGGGAGGGGTGTCGGGGAGGGGAGGGGAGGGTGTGTAGGGGAGGGGGTGTCGGGGAGGGGAGGGGAGGGGTGTGTAGGGGAGGGGGTGTCGGGGAGGGGAGGGTGTGTAGGGGAGGGGGTGTCGGGGAGGGGAGGGGAGGGTGTGTAGGGGAGGGGGTGTCGGGGAGGGGAGGGTGTGTAGGGGAGGGGGTGTCGGGGAGGGGAGGGGAGGGTGTGTAGGGGAGGGGGTGTCGGGGAGGGGAGGGGAGGGTGTGTAGGGGAGGGGGTGTCGGGGAGGGGAGGGGAGGGTGTGTAGGGGAGGTGGTGTCGGGGAGGGGAGGGGAGGGTGTGTAGGGGAGGGGGTGTCGGGGAGGGGAGGGTGTGTAGGGGAGGGGTGTCGGGGAGGGGAGGGGAGGGTGTGTAGGGGAGGGGGTGTCGGGGAGGGGAGGGGAGGGTGAACTCCCTTCAGCCTCTTGCTTCTGCTCCACCATTCAGTGAGGTCACAGCTGACCTTTCACCCCAGCCCCACCTTCCTGCACGGACCCTGGATCCCTCGATTCCCTCCGCATCCAACAACCTCCATCAGTGTGTCGAGGGGAATCAGTGACTGAGCTCCACAGCCCCTGCGGAGTGAATTCCAGGGCTCCACCACCCTCGGGCGAAAACATTTCTCCTCATCTCAATCCTGGCCGACCCCTGGTTCCAGACCCCCTAAACCGGGGAAACGTTCACTCCACATCGGCTCCGTCAGACCCTGGAAGAATTCTGTAAATGTCACTGAAGTCGGCTCTCTCCTTCCCCTGAGCTCAAGTCTGCTCAACCCCTCCTCACACAACAAACCCCCCACCCCAGGAATCGATCTGGTGACCCTTCGATGCACCCCCTCTGTCACCTGTGACTCCCTCTTCAGGCAGGGCCCTGTGTAATTGGAGCAAGACGTCCCCACTCTTGTACTTTAATCCTCTTCAGTTAAAGCCAACATATCATTTGCCTTAACAACAGTACAGCACAGGAACAGGCCCTTCGGCCCACTGTGTCTGTGCTGAACACGATGCCAAATTAGACTAAATCCCTTCTCCCTGATGATCCATATCCCTTGAGTCCCCACATATTCATGTATCTGTCTAAGAGCCTCTTAAACACCATGATAGTATCTGCCTTCACCCCCACCCTTGGAAGCACATTCCAGGCACCCACCACTCTCCGTGTAAAAAACTTGCCCCACACGTCTCCTTACAACTTTCCCCTCTCACCTTAAATGCATGTCCTCTAGTATTCAATATTACCCTGGGAGAAAGATACCAGCCTCTCATCATTTTATAAACTCCCCTCAGCCTCCGACGCTCCAGAGAAAACATCCCAAGTTTGTCCAACCTCTCTTTAAAGCTCATACCCTGTAATCCAGCCTTCTTAATGACTTGCTGTACCTGTCAACTTTCTGCGACTCCTGTATGAAGACACCCAGGGCCCGCTGAACACCAATCCCTCACTGGTTAGAACATCTCCACATTTCCAGTTTTCTATCAGACTGGAAGATCTCACATTTTCAACTTCCTTCTCCACCTGCCAAGTCCTCGATACTTCACCCATCTCCACACCATGAAACTTCCACAATCTCCAACAGTTTTGCCTCATCTGTTGATCAGAGATAGTGTCACGGCTGCAGAAAAGATGGATGCTGTGGAGGGATTGTCTACAGAGTCTCTGTGGGTGGAGGTTAGGAACAGGAAGGGGTCGATAACGGTGCTGGGTGTTTTTTACAGGCGGCCCAATAGTGACAGTGTTATTGAGGAGCAGATAGGGAAGCAGATCCTAGAAAGGTGTGAGAATAACAGAGTTGTGATGGGGGATTTTAATTTCCCAAACATCGATTGGCATCTCCAGATAGTGAGGGGTTTAGATGGAGTGGAGTTTGTTAGGTGTGTTCAGGAAGGGTTCTTGACACAGTATGTAGTTAGACCTACAAGAGGAGAGGCTGTGCATGATTTGATATTGGGAAATGAACCTGGTCAGGTGTCAGATCTCTCAGTGGGTGATCATAATTCTATCTCCCTTATGTTAACACTGGAGAGGGATAGGAACAGACAGGCTAGAAAGGTGTTTACTTGGAGTAAAGGGAATTATGAGGCTCTCAGGCAGGAAATTGGAAGATTAAATTGGGAACAGATGTTCTCTGGGAAAAGTACGGAAGATATGTGGCAAATATTCAGGGGATATTTGTGTGGAGCTCTGAACAGACATGTTCCGATAAGACAGGGGAGTCATGATAGGATACAGGAACCGTGGTGTACGAAGGCTATAATAAATCTAGTCAAAAGGAAAAGAAAAGCATACAAAAGGTACAGAGAGCTAGGTAATGTTAGAGATCTGGAGGAGTACAAGGCTAAAAGGAAGGAACTTAGGAAAGGGATTAGGAGAGCCAGAAGGGGACATGAGAAGGCCTTGGTGGGCAGGATTAAGGAAAACCCCAAGGCGTTCTACAAGTATGTGAAGAGTAAGAGGACGAAATGCAAAAGGGTAGGGCCTATCAAGTGCAGCAGTGGGAAAGTGTGTATGGATCCGGAAGAAATAGCAGAGGTACTTAATGAATACTTTACGTCAGTATTCACCACGGTAAAAGATCTAGGGGATTGTAGTGGGGACTTGCAGTGGCCTGAAAAGCTTGAGCATGTAGATATTAGAAAAGAGGTGGTGCTGAAACTTTTGGAAAGCATCAAGTTAGATAAGTCGCTGGGACCTGATGAGATGTACCCCAGGTTGCTGTGGGAGGCGAGGGAGGAGATTGCGGAGCCTCTGACGATGATCTTTGTGTCGTCCATGGAGACGGGAGAGGTTCCGGAAGATTGGAGGGTTGCGGATGTTGTTCCCTTATTCAAGAAGGGGAGTAGGGATATCCCAGGGAATTATAGACCGGTGAGTCTCACCTCAGTGGTTGGTAAGCTGATGGAGAAGATCCTGAGGGGCAGGATTTATGAACATTTGGAGAGGTATAATATGATTAGGAATAGTCAGCATGGCTTTGTTAAGGGCAGGTCCTGCCTTACAAGCCTGATTGAATTTTTTGAGGATGTGACTGAGCACATCGATGAAGGGAGGGCAGTAGATGTAGTGTATATGGATTTCAGCAAGGCGTTTGATAAGGTGCCCCATGCGAGGCTTATGGAGAAGGTGAGGAGACATGGGATCCAAGGGGACATTGCAGTGTGGATCCAGAACTGGCTGGCCCACAGAAGGCAAAGAGTGGTTGGTGAAGGGTCGTATTCCAAGTGGAGGTCGGTGACCAGTGGTATACCTCAGGGATCTGTACTGGGACCTTTACTATTTGTGATTTTTATAAATGACCTGGATGAGGAAGTGGAGGGGTGGGTTAGTAAGTTTGCGGATGACATGAAGGTTGGGGGTGTTATGGATAGTTTGGAGGGCTGTCAGAGGTTACAGAGGGACATAGATAGGATGCAGAGTTGGGCTGAGAAGTGGCAGATGCAGTTCAACCCAGATAAGTGTGAAGTGGTTCATTTTGGTAGGTCAAATATGTTGGCGGAATATAGTATTAATGGTAGGACTCTTGGCAGTGGAGGATCAAAGGGATCTTGGGGTCCGAGTCCATAGGACGCTCAAAGCAGCTGCACAGGTTGACTCTGTGGTTAAGAAGGCATATGGTGTATTGTCCTTCATCAATCGGGGAATTGAATTTAGGAGCCGTGAGGTATTGCTGCAGCTATATAGGTCCCTGGTCAGACCCCACTTGGAGTACTGTGCTCAGTTCTGGTCACCTCTCTACAGGAAAGATGTGGAAGCCATAGAGAGGGTGCAGAGGAGATTTACAAGGATGCTGCCTGGAATGCGGAGCATGCCTTATGAAAGCAGGTTGAGGGAACTCGGCCTTTTCTCCTTGGAGCGACGGAGGATGAGGGGGGACCTGATAGAGGTGTATAAGATGATGAGAGATAGTGATAGGGTAGATAGTCAGAGGCTTTTCCCCAGGGCTGAATTGGTGGCCACAAGAGGACATAGGTTTAAGGTGCTGGGGAATAGGTATAGGGGAGATGTCGGGGTAAGTTTTTTACTCAGAGAGTGGTGAGTGCATGGAATGGGCTGCTGGTAACGGTGGTGGAGGCGGATACGATAGGGTCTTTTAAGAGACTGTTAGATTGATATATGGAGCTGAGTAAAATGGAGGGCTATGGGTAAGCCTAGTAATTTCTAGGGTAGGGACATGTTCAGCACAGCTTTGTGGGCCGAAGGGCCTGAATTGTGCTGTAATTGTTCTATGTTCTATAAACTTGGATATATTACACTTAAATCTCTCAACAAATGATTGGCACAGATTGTGAACATCTGGGGCCTGAGCACAGATCTCTGCGGCACCCACTGGTCACACCCTCCCATCCCAAGCGTGACCCAGTTACTGCTGCTCCTGTTGTGCTTATTAACCAGTCCTCGCCAGTACGTTACATCCAAAAACTGTGTGCTCCAACCTTGTTTAATTCTAATGCATCTTTTCAAAGGCTTTCCAAATGTCAAAATACTCAACATCCACTGGTTCACTCTTATCCATTCTGTTTGTTACACAGAACACAGAACAGTACAGCGCAGGAACAGGCCCTTCGGCCCACCATGTCTGTGCCGAACACGATACTGAATTAAACTAATTCCCTTCTGCCTGCAGATGATCCATTCCCTGCATATTCATGTGTCAAACAGCCTCTGAACGCCACTACCATATCTGCCCTGGCAGCCTGTTCCGGGCACCCACCACTCTCTGTGTAAAAAATCTTACCCCACACATCTCCTTCGAAAACTCCCCCCTCTCACCTTAAATGCATGACAGAGGCATTTCGACCCTGGGAAAGTTCCTAATTTTAAAGTCTAATCTTCTATCAGGTCTCCCCTCAGCCTCCGCCGCTCCAGAGAAAACAACCCCAGTTTGTCCAACCTCTCCTTGTAGTTCATACCCTCTAATCCAGGCAGCATCCTGGCGAACCTCTTCTGCACCCTCTTCAAAGTCTCCACATCCTTCCTGTGATGGGACAACCAGAACTGCACACAGTGCTCCAGGTGTGACCTAACCAAAGTTTTACACAGCTGCAACGTGACTTCCTTACTCAGTGCCCCCGACCAGTGAAGGCTGCCATGCCGTACACCTTCTTTACCAACCTCAAAAAAAATTGCAACAGAATTTTGCAACCTGATTTCTCTTTCATAATTCCATACTAACTCTGCCCAGTTATTTTCCAGTGCCCTGTTCCCACTTCCTTCATAATCAATTCCAACATCTTACCTACTGCTGTTCATTGGTCAGTAGTTCCCCGGATTTTATTAACGATGGGGTTACATGAGTGACCTCCCCCAGTGTGTGGGACCTGTTCCAAATCCACCATCTCTGCAGCTACTTCCGTCAAAAGCCTAGTGTGATCATCATCAGCTCTCAGGGATTGATTTCTCCAATTCCAGTTGCCGGTTGACTATCAAAGACACAAGTCATCCACACAACAGCAGGCACGGTAGTGCAGCGGTTAGCATAACGCTATTACAGCACTAGTGACCTGGGTTCAATTCCGGCCGCTGTCTGTAAGGAGTTTGTATGTTCTCGCCGTGTCTGCATGGGTTTCCTCCGGATACTCCGGTTTCCTCCCACATTCCAAAGACGTACGGGTTGCTATGTTGATGCTGGAAGAGAGGCGACACTTGCGGGCTTCCCCCAGAACACTACGCAAAAGATGCTTTTCACTGTGGTCAACGTACATGTGACTAATAAAGAAATCTTATATAAAAACCCTTGATCCTGCTCTGCCACTGACCACTACAACAGATCTGTTCCTCACACCCTTGCCTCCCTGTCTGGGTGTATCCATGGAGTCCATCTCCTGGCTGTCTTTTTCCAAATGTCAAAACACTCAACATCAACTGGTTCACTCTTATCCATTCTGTTTGTTACACAGAACACAGAACAGTACAGCACAGGAACAGGCCCTTCGGCCCACCGTGTCTGTGCCGAACATGATACCGACTTCAACTAATTCCCCTCTGCCTGCACATGATCCTTTCCCACGTTCATGTGTCTAATGGCCTCTGAGCGCCACTATCGTACCCACTTCCGTACTACCCCTGAATGCCAAAGGATCTGTGTTTCCGGGGAGCATCCCGCTATGTAACCCCCCACTGCCACCCCGCAGTGCCTGAGCCCTGGTGTTTCTGGGCCCTGCCCGCAGTCACCCACTCACCCGGCCCCTCCAGTTTCGTTACAGGAAGCTGGTGACGCCCGCCCAGTTCGGAGGTCGGTGTGAAGACTCGGCGATGACCGATGACCGGGTCTGTTTGCCCACCTCCTTCTGCAACATCCAACAGACAGACTGCGTCAACAAGTTCCGCTGCCAGAACGGTGAGTCACCCTCCCTCCGCAGTGACCCCTCCGGGGGGTCTCCTAATGCATATGCTCCTGGGCTCAGCCAAGGTGGCCATCTGCAGGTCCAGGAGGCGGGTAGTCGCGGGCTCTGGCCGAGACGACTGCCTGCCCCTCTCCCCGGTTTACATTTGTGCCCTTGTGTCCCGGGAGAAGGAGCAGGCAGTGTCCACAGGTACGATGGGGGATTTCCGGGACCGGTGGGCGCCACAGGGGCTCGAGTGTGTGCTGGATAGTGATGACTGTGTTATAATTTGAAGCTGTAAACAGTGTGAATCGTAGAGCACCGAATATTGTCCTAACATGGTGCTGTCATCACTGAAAAAACCTCCTTTGGAAAAGGAAAACAAAGTGACCCTCCTGGTGCTGGTGACCAATCGGCCCATTGCCCCTGTGCCTGCATTGGAGAGAGCTTTGCAATGAAGCCCTCGCCCCTGCTCTAGCCACACAGCCATACCCAATCCCAGTCCCGTTTCGGACTTCCCTTGGAACTCTGTCTCCAGTGGACTCCAGACTGATGTGCTTCAGTGCAAGATGTTCCCCAATCTTGCTCCAAACTCAGTTCGACATTGCAGCTGTCTTTAGTGCCGTAGTCAGAGAGTGGTACAGCATAGAAACAGGCCCTTCAGCCCACTGCGTCTGGTCTAACCATCACACCTATTGCACAGGCCTTTCCAGGTTACCATCATGGACACCACTACATACCAGTGAGCTCCCACAATATAAATTCAAAAGTCCAAATTATGTACGTACATTTGTTCCCACAAACAGCAGAACTAGTTTCCTCTCTCTCTCCACTTTCAGTAATTGTTCTTTATGCTCTATGTGCTGTTGATGCTATTCATTGCAGTACTGTGCAGATGTGGTTAACAAATCAGGTGATTTTTGTGTAGTTTCCAAATGGACAAAATCAACTGACAGACGTCTGTGAAAACAAAACCATTCTTTACCCAAAGACTGCTGCACTAACCCCACCTCCTGCACGAACCCCACGTCCTGCACTAACCCCACCTCCTGCACGAACCCCACGTCCTGCACTAACCCCACGTCCTGCACGAACCCCACCTCCTGCACTAACCCCACGTCCTGCACGAACCCCACCTCCTGCACGAACCCCACCTCCTGCACTAACCCCACGTCCTGCACGAACCCCACGTCCTGCACGAACCCCACCTCCTGCACTAACCCCACGTCCTGCACTAACCCCACGTCCTGCACGAACCCCACGTCCTGCATGAACCCCACCTCCTGCACTAACCCCACATCCTGCACTAACCCCACGTCCTGCACGAACCCCACATCCTGCACGAACCCCACATCCTGCACTAACCCCACGTCCTACACGAACCCCACGTCCTGCACGAACCCCACCTCCTGCACTAACCCCACGTCCTGCACGAACCCCACGTCCTGCACTAACCCCACGTCCTGCACTAACCCCACGTCCTGCACGAACCCCACGTCCTGCACGAACCCCACCTCCTGCACGAACCCCACCTCCTGCATGAACCCCACCTCCTGCACTAACCCCACCTCCTGCACTAACCCCACCTTCCTCTGTGCCCAGCTCACTCAACTACCTGTCCAGGTGTTGTTACTGTTCCCGCTTCCACCTCCTCTGGCAGCTCATTCCAGACACCATACGCCCTGTGTGTGAGTCGGCTAACCAAACTCATGGAGTGAGCCAATGTTTCTGGGTCACTCTGCATCAAGCAGGATCAGGTGCTTCCCACTGCCTCAGGATCCTGCCGGGATCACCATCACCGGGGTGGGCGTCCTACACCAATCCTCTCGGACCGTCGGGAGGACCTCGGAGTCCAGTGTCCTGGGGGCACCTGTTGTGGGGGATTCTCTAGGTGCAGGTGGCCTCCACAGAGCCCACTGACCACACATCCCACTGACCACACAGCTCACTGCCTTGACCTAACACTCCCATCCTGTCCACATCCCTTGTCCCAGAACCTGCTCCACTGCAAACCCTGACCCCCAACCACAGCCCATTCGTAGCACCCCAGACAAACCGCCCATCCCACAGGGGCTGGTTATTGCTGAAGGACCCTTCCCGGTGAGAGATGACAAGCCCACCTACTGATTGACAGCTGTATAAGCCCCACCCACTGATTGACAGCTGGATAAGGTCCATCCACTGATTGACAGCTGGATGTCCCACCCACTGTGATGGACAGCCAGCAGTCAGCTGCTCTAGTTGCCCTGTCCTGAGGAGGTCCGTGATGGAGGGGTGGGTGTGTGAGGGGGCAGTAGCCGTGGAAGTGGCCCTGCAGCACACGGCACTGTTGGTGTAACCGGTCTCATCGTTCGGTGCTCTCGGGTTTCCGTGCCAACCTTCTCCTCTCACACTCCACCCCCCCATCTCTCCTCCTGACCCCTCACTGCTCCACTCCCTCCCCTTCGCCCTCCCCTTATCCCTTCCTCCTCCCTCTCCCTGCCTCCTCCACCTCCCTCCTACTCCCCCATTTCCACCTCTTCGTCTCCTCCCCATTCCCTCCTACCGTCCTCCCTGATCCTTCCCTCTCCCCTCTGCTCCCCACACCATCCCCTCCACCTCCCTGACCTCCTCCCCTAACCTCCCCATCCCCTCCCTCCTCCTCCGCCTTCCACAACGCTCCCCTCCTTCCTCCCTCCCTCCACTCCTCCTTTCCTTCTTACTCCGTTGCACACATCCCTCCTGTCCTCCCCTCCCTCCACCGTCCTCCCCTTCCCCTCCCTTCCTCCCGCTCCCTCTCCCTCCTCCCCCTCCCCTCCCGCACCCCCTCCCCACCCTATCCCTCCTCCCGGCCCGCTCACAACCCTCCCCTCTCGCCCCCCTCCTCCTCCCCCGCTTCCCCGAACCCCGTTCTGTTCCAGGACGCTGTATTGCCCGTTCCCTGGAGTGCAACGGGGAACACGACTGCGGAGATGGCTCGGATGAGGAAGGCTGCCCGAAGAAGGAGCCACCATGTCCACGGGAAGTGGAGCCGATCCCAGGAGCCCAGCTCATTGGCAGCGGGTAGGATTGAGTCTGGAATTGGGGTTCAGAGGTCAGGGTTTGGAGGTCGGAGTTTGGGGCTGGAGGTGGGTGGACCTGATCGGGGGTCAGGGTAGGAGTTTGCCTGAGCTCAGGGTTCAGCTGGATTGGTTGGGTTGGGTGCATGGTGGGTGTTGGGGAGGGGAGGGAGTACCAGGTACCAGCACACTGGGCCCCCACGAGGGGCAGGGTTGGAGGTGGGTGTGGGGGCTGTTCCCTGAGGCGGCATCAGCACATCAACAGATGGGAGAATCCTGAACCCAGTTGGCAGTGGGAACAACAGTAACCACTGGAGTATCTGTCTCTCCAGCTATAACTATAGCTATAACTACCACTTCGACTGTAACTATTGGTATAATTACCACTCCGACTGTAACTATTGGTATAACTACCACTCCGATTGTAACTATGACTCTGACTGTAACTATTTCTATAACTACCACTCCGACTGTAACTATTGGTATAACTACCACTCCGATTGTAACTATGACTCTGACTGTAACTATTTCTATAACTACCACTCCGACTGTAACTATCGCTCCAACTGAAACCAATACAGTAACTATCACTCTGACTGTAACTACTGACATAGCTACCACTCCGACTGTAACTCTTTTGCCATAACGGATACTCCGACTGTAACTACACCTGTAGCCATGCCGACTGTAAGACCCAGCTGAGCCGCGGTGGGGGGACAGTCAGTGCGGATGTGGTTCTGACCGCTCCCCTCTCAGGCCACTCTGACAGGTGGCCCGGTGTGAACCTGTGTCCATCCTCACCGCCCATGTTCCCTGCAGGTACAACGCGCTGGCTGGGGAACTGGCAGGTGAAGTCCTCAACAACACCTACTTCGGTGGGGTCTGCAAGACGATATCAAGAGACATCATCGGCAAGCAGTACCGAGTGTCCAGCAATCTGCATAACATCACCCTGGAGGTACCGTCAGCCGGCATCAGGCTCTCCACCTTGTCCTTTGCCCAGGAGATTCCCCCTCCCTCCTCTTTACTCTGCCACAACTGGTCTATTATTGTCACATGTACCGAGATACAGTGAAAACTTTTGTTTGCACGCCATCAGTACAGATTATTCCATACATGAGTACATCAAGGTCATACAAAAGGAAAACAGAATAAAGTGTTACAGCTACAGAGAGAGTGCAGTGCAGGCAGACAATAAGGTGCAAGGGCCACAATGAGGTAGATTGTGAGATCAAGAGTTCGTCTTTATTGTACAAGAGGTCTGTTCAGGAATCTGATAACAGCGGGGTAGAAGCTGTCCTTGAGCCTGGCAGTACATGCAGTCAAGCTTTTGTATCTTCTGCCTGATGGAAGGGGGCAGAAGAGAGAATGTCCGGGGTGGGAGGGGTCCTTCATTATGTCGGCTGCTTTCCCGAGGCAGCGGGAAGTGTAGACGGAGTCCGCGGAGGTGAGGCTGATGGACTGGGCTGCGATCTTATCTTAGCCTCAGTTCCTCTCCACTTTCCCAGCTGTTCCCTATAGCCCACATAGATGAAAAATCCATCCCCACCTTGAGTATATTCAACAACCCTGTCTCCACAATTCCCTCAGGTAGATGATTCCACAGATACTTGGAGAGAAAGTTCCCCCTCATCTCTGTCTGAAATGGGCAAGATCCCTTATTGTGAGACTATGTCCCCCCGCCCCCCCCCAGTTCTAGATTCCCCCAGCAGAAGAAACATCCCTCAGCACTTACCTGTCAGCGCCCTGCAGAATCTTGTATGTTTTAGTAAACTCACCCCTCATTCCCTAAACTCCAGTGAATACAGCCTCAACCCACTCAACCTCTATTCACATGTCAACCGGGTACCCACCACTCTCTGCGTAAAATATTTGCCCTGCACATCTCCTTCAAACATTCCTCCTCTCTCCTTAAATGTATGTCCTGCCCTGGGAAAATGACACCAACTATCTTTCTCCACCTTTTTTTAAACAGTGGGGTTACAACTTCCATTCTGTAGAAACTGCTGCAGAGTCTAACCCCTATTTCTGGGGCCACTTCCTTAAGTCATCTGGGATGCAGATTACCAAGCCAAGGGTATTTGGCAGCCTTTAGCTCCATTAGTGTCCCGAGCACTGTTTCTTTACTCAGACTGATTTCCTTCCTGTCATTCAGCCCTTGGTCCAACAGATCTGGGCGGCTGTCTGTGTCGTCCCTTGTGAAGACAAAGTATGTGTTAAATGGTTGTGCCATTTCCCAGTTCCTTGGTCTCTGACTGCAGTGAAATTCACCATCGGCAAAAGTCTGTCAGTACAACTGAGAAAGAGAGTCTCTAAGGATCTAGACCTCAAATCTGGCATATGGTCCACCAGCTAGCAGTTCCTCCTTCCTTCCTATGTGTTCCTGAGACCTGGATGTACCTACAAAGTCAAAGTCAAAGTCAGAGTTTACTGTCATCTGCACAGGTCCATGTGTGCACAGGTGCAATGAAAAACTTACTGCAGCAGCATCACAGGCACCTAGCATCAGATAAGCAGCATTCACAGAAAAACATAAAATAATTTAAATTTAATTTATTCAAAATTATACAATGATACAATTGTTTTCTTATACAAAATTATGCATGATAGACACAATTAGAACAAAATAAAAGTCCATTGTCGTGCAAAACGGTCAAAATGGTCATGTGGAGGCTTTGGAGAGGGTGCACAAAGGTTGTACCAGGATGCTGCCTGGATTAGAGGGCATGTGCTATAAGGAGAGGTTAGACAAACTTGGGTTGTTTTCTCTGGAGCAGCGGAGGCTGAGGGGGGACCTGATAGAGGTTTATAAAATGATGAGAGGCAGAGATAGAGTAGACAGCCAGAGTCTTTACCCCAGGGTGAAAATGCCAAATGCCGGAGGGCGTAGCTTTAAGGTGAGAGGGGGAAAGTTTAAAGGAGATTTATGGGGCAAGTTTTTTTACACAGAAAGTGTTGGGTGCCTGGAAGAGCTGCCAGGGGAGGTGGTGGAAGCAGATACAATGGCAATATTTAAGAGGCATTAGATAGACACGTGAACAGGTGGGGAATGGAGGGATTTAGACCATGTGCCAGCTGATGGGATCAGTTTAGATTGGCTTTGTGGTCAGCACAGACCACATAGCAGGTAGCTCAAGTCATTTAAAGAATACCACCGACACTGTCTCTGCAAAATCCTCCAGATTCATGGAAAGGATAAGGGAAAAAACATCACTGTCCTCTCCCAGGCTATCCAGCCCAACCTCAAGGTCATGGTCACGCTCCGTGCTTCCAGTGGACAGAGTATGCTATTTGTAGATCACAATATGATGTAATTTTACATAAAGACTGAAAGGGATTTAATTCAACCTGAAACCAGGTCTTAATTCCGGAGAAAGCAAACCAGGAAGGTAGAATACATAAGCAGAACACAGTAGGATTGGGAAACTACATAAGATCAGATGTCTTTATTAGTCACATGTACATCGAAACACACAGTGAGATGCATCTTTTGCGTCGAGTGTTCTGGGGGCAGCCCGCAAGTGTCGCCACTCTTCCGGCCCGCCAAACATAGCAACGCCCACAACTTCCTAACCCGTACGTCTTTGGAATGTGGGAGGAAACCGGAGCACCCGGAGGAAACCCACGCAGACATGGGGAGAACACACAAACTCCTGACAGACAGCGGCAGGAATTGAACCCAGGTTGAAAGGGTCTGATGGCATACTGGCAACGGCTAACACCGAAAGAATTAGCACAAGGCACACACGTAATATATACCCCTGGGAGGCAATAACCCAAGAGGAACAGTGGCCCAATCATTGCTAACAATAGAAGTTAACAATCATTTCAGATCAAAGTTATTGAAACACAGCAAGCCTGAGGATCGGGACATTTCAGAATTCACCAAAGGAGGACCAAGGGGTTGAGAGGAGGGACCAGTGGATTGCAGGAGAAGGGAGTGGCCCTGGAATGACCTAGGTGAGGAATGGAAGCTCCAGACCATTGCCCTGAGACCGACCCTGACCAAGGACCTTGTTCCCCACTCAGGTGACCAACCTCGAGGATGATGTCACTGACGAATTCTATACCGACGCAGTCGATTACGAATCACAAGTTTCCAAGTCATTAGACACGTCCTCTAGTGCTAGCAGCGGTTTTAACATCCCAATCCTGTTTGGCCACAAGAGGTCCCAAAATACCCGTCAAACATCCAGCTTCAAGGAGGTGATCAAGGCTCAAGGAAGAAGGTAATGTTCTCTCAGCAAAGCAACCCAGGGAGGAGGAAATCAAACAGAATCCACTGTACTCATCCGTGTGTCCCTGGCCCGGGACGTGTGTGATGGGACAGTGTAGAGGGAGCTTCACCCTGTGTCTGACCCTGGGAGTGTGTGATGGGACAGTTTGGGAGGGAGCTTCACCCTGTGTCTGACGCCGGGAGTGTGTGATGGGACAGTGTAGAGGGAGCCTTCCACCCTGTGTCTGACCCCAGGAGTGTGTGATGGGACGGTGTTTGTTAGAGGGAGCTTCACCCTGTGTCTGACCCTGGGAGTGTGTGTGATGGGACGGTGTAGAGGGAGCTTCACCCTGTGTCTGACCCTGGGAGTGTGTGATGGGACAGTGTGGAGGGAGCTTCACCCTGTGTCTGACCCTGGGAGTGTGTGATGGGACAGTGTAGAGGGAGCTTCACCCTGTGTCTGACCCTGGGAGTGTGTGATGGGAACAGTGTAGAGGGAGCTTTGCTGTCAGTCTATCAGGTTTTGCGGAGGGCATGCTCGATGTGGCTGGGGTGGATGGTGATGGGGGCTCTCTGACAGGGTCCGCCCTGCCTTGCTGCGTTTCAGGACTCAGCCTTTTGTCCGAGTTCATAAAAGAATTGCAGTGTCAGAGTTCACAATGAAGGACACAGACCTTCACGCTTCCGAGCCCTTCCTGAAAGCCTGAGCAGCCTGCCGGTAGAGTATAACCTACGCTCTCTACAGCCAAATATTCCAGGACTTCGGAACGCACTACTTCAGCTCTGGACAACGGGGCGGAGTGTACGACCTCCTGTATCAGTACGACAGGAAAGCTATAGAGACCTCAGGTATACTGTCAGCAGAGCAGTTGGCACTGGGGCTTCCATCTGGGGAGGGTGCGGGGCATCAGGGGATCGGGACCTTTGAGGACAGGAAGTTGGGAATGGGGAATGTTTGACACGTGGAGTAGGGGACCAGTGAGCCCAGTGTGGACAAGGAAACGTGCATTGGAGTGCGGTGATTGGGGGAGAGGGAGAATGATGGGCGTGTGGGTTTGTCCAGAGTGAGGTACAGGATGGAGGGAGGTGTGGGGGTGGTCCATAAGGTCAGGTGTGGAGTGGGAGGGAGGGGTAGGAGTG
The DNA here is from genome assembly GCF_009764475.1 of Pristis pectinata. Lineage (NCBI taxonomy): Eukaryota > Metazoa > Chordata > Chondrichthyes > Rhinopristiformes > Pristidae > Pristis > Pristis pectinata. Next base: position 2,529,867 of record NC_067411.1, on the reverse strand, counting down.
GGGCAGTGGGACACAGGCTGATGTATTGGCAGGGGAGGGTCAGGACATTGGGTATCGGGTGGAGGTGGAGTGTGGAATATGGGGGAGGGGTTTTGTGGGGTGGCTCAGGGGGGTTATAGGAGGGAGGTGAGATTGGGACAGGTTTGGGATGGAGAGGGTGGGGAGTGGGTGTGGGGGAGGGGAGTGTGGGCGGGGATGGGAGGACGTGAAGGAGGGGGAGTAGAGGGATTGGGGAGGGGAGTGGGGGAACTGGGGGTGAGATGGGACGTGAGGGGTGTACAGGTGGGACGGTCCTGGAGCAGGGGATGTGGGGAGGGGATTGGGCAGGGCAGTGTGGGATGGAGAAGGAGGGGTGAGGATGGGATGGGGAAGGGGATGAGGGGGCGAAGGGATCAGGGAGAGGGGTGTAGAGGGGGAGTGGGTCCTGGGGGTGAGGGGGAGGCAGGAGCTCTGGGTGAGCCAGGCTTAACTGTGACGTTCTCACTTTCAGATCCCTCCACCTGACCTCTCTCTCAGCCCGAACTCTCTCCCTACCCCCCGCTCCGCTCCCTCGCACCCCCCCATCCCTGCCTATTCCCTCGTCCCTCCTCTCACACTGCATCTACTCTCCCTCCACGTCACACCCACTCTCTCCATTCTCCCTCCGTTCACTCATACTCCTTAGATCTCCCTCCTCCCATTGCTCGCTCTCCACCTCCCTCTCTCCCTTTCCCTCCCCCTCTCTCCCCCTCTCCCCCCTCCCCCTCTCTCCCTCTCTCCCTCCCTCCCTCTTCCTCCCCTCTCCCTCCCTCCCCCTCTCTCTCTCCCCCCCTCTCCCCCTCTCTCCCTCCCTCCCTCTTCCTCCCCTCTCTCTCCCTCCCCCTCTCTCTCTCCCCCTCTCTCCCCCTCCCCCCTCTCCCCCCTCCCCCTCTCTCCCTCTCTCCTCTTTCCCTCCCTCTCTCCCTCCCTCTTCCTCCCCTCTCCTCCCCCCTCTCTCTCTCCCCCTCTCTCCCCCCCTCTCCCCCTCTCTCTCCTCCCTCCTCTTCCTCCCCTCTCCTCCTCCCCCTCTCTCCCTCCCTCCCTCTTCCTCCCCTCTCCCTCCCTCCCCCTTTCTCGCTCCCCCTCTCTTGCTCCCTCCCTTTCTCTCCCTCCCTCCCCCTCTCTCTCTCCCACTCTCCCCCCTTTCACCATCCCTCCCCCCCTTTCTTTCCCTCTCTCTCTCGCCCCACCTCCCTCCCCCTCTCCCAGGTTTCTCTCCGTTGGTCCCCCTCTCCTGCCTCCTGTTCTCCCTCTCCTCACCCTGTCTGGGAATGTGTCCTGCTACACGTGGACGTTCTCTCTCCGCAGGTCTCACCCAGTCCGAGCTGAGGGAGTGTGTGACCACCGAGACTGTGACACGTGTGCTCTTTATTAAGATCAGGAGAAAGTCCACAAGGTGTAGTGACAACAGAATGACCCTACAGACCAAAGGTGAGGAGGTAGAGGACACACCGGCACTGAGCCAGGAGGTGAAGATGCCGGCAGGACACCCTGTGGGTCAGATGGAGTGAGCCCTGTCCTGAACACCAGGGTGACCAGGAGCTCCCACCCACCCATCACCCTAACCTTCCACCCCATTCCCACTCTGACCTCTGGTCCCTTGCCCTGTTTCAACAAAGCCCAGAGTGTGAGACCGCACGAGGTCATCGCGTGCAGTTCCGATCACCCAGCGACAGGAAGGGTGTGCTCACCGGAGAGGGTGCAGAGGAGATTCGCCAGGGTGTTGCCTGGGATGGAGCGTTTCAGTTACGAGGAGAGACGGGAGAGGCTGGGTCTGTTCTCCCTGGAGCGGAGGGGGTTGAGAGGAGGCATGAGTGAGGTATATAAAATGATGAGGGGTATAGAGAGGGTAGACTGCAGAGAACATTTCCCTGTATCAGAGGTAGAGAAAACTAGAGGATGTAGGTTTAGGGTGAGGGGGAGGAGATTTAGAGAGGAGGTGAGGGGGACCTTCCTCACCCAGAGAGTGGGGAGTACCTGGAACACACTGCCCGAGAGAGCGGTGGAAGCAGAGTCACTGATAGCGTTTGTCTTGATGAGCTCTTGATTCTCTTATAGAGAGCTCTGGACCTAGTGGTGGGAGATGGGACTAATACAGAAGGGTGCCCACTGGTCAGCAAGGATGAGTTGTGCTGCAGATTCTATGATTCTGAGCTCCAGGGTGAGAGCATAGGTAATTCATGGCAGGTGCAGTGTCTTGTTGATAAGGGTGAGGTTGTCCGCTTTGGTGGTAAATCAGGGTCTATTATTCGAAGGGCAATAGACTGGGCAAGGGGGGGGAGTGGGTGTCCTCGTGAACCAGTCCCTGATGTGAGCCATTGGCTGGAGCAGACGGCTCAGAAGGCAAAATGGTACGTTGGCCTTCATGGTGAGAAGGCTGGAGTACAGGAGCCGGGACGTGTGGCTGCGGTTGTACAGGGCCGTGGTGAGAGCACAGCTGGAGTATTGTGTGCAGTGTTGTCACTTACCTGGGGCAGGACCTTCTTGTTCTGGGGGAAGTGCAGCACAGGTTCGCCTGACTGGTTCCTGGAGCGGCAGGACTGATGGATGAGCAGAGATTGGGTTGGTAGGAATTAGATTCACTGGAGTTTAGGAGGATGAAAGGAGATCTTATATAAACCTGCAAAATCCTGTCAGCGGAGACACAAGAGACTGTAGGTGTTGGAATCTGGAGCAAAAAACAAAGTGCTGGAGGAACTCAGTGGGTCAAGCAGCATCTGTGGAGGGAAATGGACAGTTGATGTATGGACAGACTAGATGCAGGAAGGATATTCCCCAGGGGAGGGGAGTCCTGGACCTAGAATCACAGTCAAAGGACCGGGGTAAGCCTCGTAGACCTGAGACGAGGAGAAGTTTCTGAACAGAGAACAGCACAGCACAGGAACAGGCTCTTCGGCCCACCATATCTGTGCTGACCATGATGCCAATTTAAACTGCACATCTGCCTGCACGTGGTCTACATCCCTCCATTCCCTGCCTGTACATGTACCTGTCTAATTGCCTCTTCAACATTGCTATCATATCTGCCTCCACCACCTCCCTGGCAGCACGTTCCAGGCACCCACCGCTCTCTGTGTAAAATAAAAACTTGCCCCGCCATCTCCTTTAAACTTTCCCCCTCTCACCCTAGATCTATGCCCTCCAGTATTTGACATTTCCACCCTGGGATAAAGACACCCACTGTCCACCCTATCTACACCTCTCATAACTTTATAAACCCGTATCAGGTCTCCCCTCAGCCTCCGTCACTCCAGAGAAAACAACCCAAGTCTGTCCAGCCTCCCAGAGAGAGGAGAACTTCCACCACAGAGAGCAGTTGCAGCCAACCCATTAACTACATTCAAGGAGGAGGTGGAGGTAGTTCTGAGGGTGGAAGGGATCAACAGATCCAGGGAGAAAGCTGGAATGGGGACTGAATTGGATGATCAGCCATGATCATACTGACTGCTGGAGCTGAATGTCCTCTCTGGTGTTAGTTTCTGTGACACCAACATTCTCCTGAAGTATTGGAGGACAAGTCTCAAGAGAAAGAGCAGCTGAAAGAAATTAGGTTATTAAAGATAGCTTTTAAGGAATTAATAGGTCCAAAAGCTGACAGTTGCCCAGGACTTTCTGACCTGGATCTGAAGATAATAACTTTTTATTCAGGTTCTCTGCCACGTCCTCGTTCACCAGTATAATTTCTTCTGTTACAATCTGTTAAGGCTCACGTTAGATTTTGATTAAATTTTCCAGTTTACATATCTGCAGAAGTGTTTTCATTTCTTGCTACATTACTCCCGTAATCTACTTTAGTTATCGATTTCTTGGTGTTCCAAAATGTTCTACTCCCCAGGCCAATCCAGTCTTCAACTTCTGACAGCCACAGCTAGAACACTTCTGTCAGGGTTTCCGCCTTTTTTTGTAAACTTTGATTAATTCTTTAAATGTTAGGCAGTGCCTGTTTCCCGCCACACTCTGTTCCAAACTCTGTCACAAGAAGAAGTTGCCAGGGGTCAGAGGAACAGATTCAAGGATGTTCTCAAAGCCTCCTTGTAGAAGCACAACATCCCCACAGTCTCTGGGAACCCCTGACCCATGACAACACATGGAGTCCGTGTGGAAACAGCAGAAGGATTGTACCACCTCCCAGACCATCCGGCTGCCTTGTGAGGTACCTCCTGACCCATCTGAGTCTGTTCCTACCTTGGCCTCATCAGTCGCCTCAGAATGTGGAATCCTCAGGACTACCTAAGATGCAGGTACCAGAGACTGCAGATGCTGGAGTCTGTTGCAACACAAAAAGCACTGGAGGAACTCAGCGGGTCAGGCAGCATCTGTGGAGGGAAATGGACGGTCGACCCTTCATCTGGACCCTTCATTGAATTCTAGGTGGAGGCCGACAAAGAGGGAACTTTGCCTCCAGTTTTTCCCCTCTCTATCTGCCTGCCTCCATCTCTCACTCACCTACTACTGACTGCCAACCCCAACCACTCTCTCCTCTCCCCCACCTGACAGCCCCTGCCTGTCATGTCCCCTCCCCACCCTCAGTCCTGAGGCAGGGTTTCAACCGGAAATGTCGACAGGGTTCTGTCCCTCCCACAGCTGCTGCTGGACCCACTGAGTTCTTCCAGCAGATTGTTCCTCTCTCCACAGACGCTGCCTGACCTGCTGAGTGTTCCCAACATTTTCTGTTCTGATTCCAGATTTCCAGCATCTGCAGATCTTTTGACTTTCATTACCATAGATGGTGGATGGTTGAGGCCCAGAACTGACCCCTGTGCTGTCAACTGGTGACAGACTGCTGATCCAGCAGTGGCCCCTCTACCCCCACTCTCCGTTCCCTGTCGCTTAGCCACAGTCCACTCCTTGCCAATTTTACCCCATCCCGTGTGCTCTACAGTGAGTGCACTACCAGGGCCTTGCTAACCTCAGATCGACTGCCCTCGAGTCAGAGCAATACAGCAGGGATACAGGCCCTTCGGCCCAACCAGTCCATGCCAACCACAGTGCCCACCCAGCTCGTCCCAATTTCCTGTGTTCGGCCCATATCCCTCCAAGCCCCGCCCCTCCACGTACCTATCCAAGTGCTTCTTAAATGGAACTCCTTTGTCCCTGCCTCACCCACTTCCTCTGGCAGCTTGTTCCATATACTCACTACCCTCTGCGTGAAAATGTTTCCCCTCAGGTCTCTTTTAAACCTTTCCCCTCTCACCCTGTGCCCCTAGTTTTGGACTCCCTTACCCTGGGGAAAAGACATCTATGCCTCCCATAATTATAAACATTTCTATAAGATCCCCCCTCATTCTCCTACGTTCCAAGGAATAAAGACCCAGCCTGTCCAACCTCTCCCTATAACTCAGGCCCTCGAGTCCTATCCTCGTAAATCTTCTCTGCACTCTTTCCAGTTTAACCAGGTCTTTCCTTTAACAGGGCGACCAAAACTGTCCGCAGTGCTCCAAGTGCGGCCTCACCAACGACTTGTACATCTGCAACATAACGTCCCAACTCCTGTACTCACTGCCCTGACTGATGAAGGCCGGCGTGCTGAATACCTTTTTCACCACCGTCTACCTGTGATGCCACTTTCAATGAACTATGCACTTGTACTCCTAGGTCCCTCTGTTCCATTGCACTCCCCAGTGTCCGACCATTCATAGTATAAGCCCTACGCTGGGTTGACTTTCCAAAATGCATCACCTCACCCTTACCTCTATTGAAGTCCATTTGCCGCTCCTCAGCCCACTTCCCAAACTGATCAACACCCCCCTGTAATCTACAATAACCTTCTTCACTATCAACAACACCTCCTGTTTCCTACACCATCTGAACAACCAGTTCCAGTGGTTCTCCAGATGTGAACAGTCTCCAGGGATTGTTGGTTCTGGACTTCCATTATCTCAGCAGTGCAGGGACGGGGGGCAGGAGTGGGGTGGGGAGCTCCCTCCATGGTAGCACCTCAATCTGCCTTGTCACATTGCAGCTGTATAAAACTTTGGTCAGGCCACATGGAGCATTGTGTGCGGTTCTGGTCGCCCCATTACAGGAAGGATGTGGAGGCTTTGGAGAGGGTGCAGAAGAGGTTCACCAGGATGCTGCCTGGATTAGAGGGCATGAGATATAAGGAGAGGTTGGATGAACTTGGGTTGTTTTCTGTGGAGCGGCGGAGGCTGAGGGGAGGCCTGATAGAGGTTTATAAAATTATGAGAGGCACAGATAGAGTCAGAGTAGACAGTCAGAGTCTGTTTTCCAGGGTGGAAATGTCTAATACTAGAGGCATGCATTTGTGAGAAGGGGAAAGTTCAAAGGAGGTGTGTGGGGCAAGTTTTTTATAGATAGATTGGTGGGTGCGTGGAATGTGCTGCCTGGGGTGCGGGTGGAGGCAGATACGATAGGGGTATTTAAGAGACTGTTAGGTAGACATATAAATGTGCAGGGAGTGGAGGGATGTGGACATTGATATTGGTATCGGTATTGGTTTATTATTGTCACGTACCAAGGTCCAGTGAAAAGCTTGTCTTACATACCGATCGTACAGGTCAATTCATTACACAGTGCAGTTACATTGAGTTAGTACAGAGTGCATTGATGTAATACAGGTAAAAACAGTAACAGTACAGAGTAAAGTGTCACAGCTACAGAGAAAGTGCAGTGCAATAAGGTGCAAGGTCACAACAAGGTAGATCGTGAGGTCAGAGTCCATCTCATTGTATAAGGGAACCATTCAATAGTCTTATCACAGTGGGGTAGAAGCTGTCCTCGTCTGGTGGTACGTGCCCTCAGGCTCCTGTATCTTCTACCCGATGGAAGAGGAGAGAAGAGAGAATGTCCCGGGTGGGTGGGGTCTTTGATTATGCTGGCTGCTACACCAAGGCAACGAGAGGTAAAGTCCAAGGAGGGGAGGCTGGTGTCCGTGATGCGCTGGGCTGTGTCCACAACTCTCTGTAGTTTCTTGCAGTCCTGGGCAGAGCAGTTGCCGTACCAAGCCGTGATACATCATTGTGTAGGCAGAAGCAATTGGTTTAATTTGGCATCATGTTTGCGCAGCATGGTGGGCCAAAGGGCCTGTTCCTGTGCTGTTCGATGTGAGCAGATCCCCAGGGTGCTGAGAGACACATTGAAGGGGTCTGACCCAGTCATGTGGCTCCACACCCACTTGCTCCATTGGCGTAGCGGCCCAGTTCCTCCAGCCGTGCAGATCCTCCTGAGGTTGTGGAGGGGACAGGCAGCGGTCAAGGGGTTGGGAGGGAATGTGGGTCCTTCCTGTGCCGGGAATGGCCACGCCTGTCGTACAGCAGAGGCTCCTCACACTCACTGCTGTTTCCCAACGGCAGGGTCGATCCTGGAGTCTGCGGAGAAGTCACTTTCGATGGTTCGTGGTGGCCGGGCAGAGTTCGCAGCCGCGCTCGCCTGGCAGAAGGGGAAGCCCTTCCCCGCCGACAAGAAGTACGAGGAGTGGGTGAAGTCTGTCCGTGATAACCCTACCGTGGTGGACTTCAAGGTCAGAGCACACCCCCAGCCCCACCACACCCCTACCCCCACACCCACCCCATCCCCACCGCCACCCCAGCCCCCCACACCCCACCCACCACACCCTCACCCCACACCCCACCCCACCTTCACCCCCACACCCCACCCCATCCCCACCCCCACTGCCACCTCCACCCCACCCCCACCCCACCCCTCCCCACACCCCCACCCCACCGCATTGCCACCCCACCACACACCCACCCCACCCCAATCTCCCCAATGTCTCTCTCAGTGTACCTCCCAGTCTCTCTCACAGTTTCTCCTAATCCCTAATTTCTCTCTCTCTGTCTCTGTCTCTCTCTCTCACACACACACATACCTCTCCCACTATCCAGAGCCTGTCTAATCCCCCTTCCCATGGCCATGATGCCTGTTTCTGGGCCTCACTGATCTCCTTCACCCTCAGGAACATCTCCACCTCTTCCAGAGCCGGGAGAGTGACTGAGTTCGCTTGTATCTGCCACACTCACCCATGCATCTCCTGTCTTCCTCACTGCTCAGCTGAAAAAGCCCCAGCGTCCACTCCCGTGATAACTGTCCATCCTCATTGCCAGTGGAATGTCTGTCTGACGCAGCTGCCTGGAAGGTCAAAGACCACGGGTAGACTACTGACAAACTACTGGTTACTGAAGTCTGTCCGCTACTAGCTGGGGCATGTGGTGCACCTGCTGCCGGATGATGATGGCACAGAGCTCAATCCCATTCACAAGCAGGGCGGCCCATAGCTGTGCACGGCAACGCCCAGGCAACGGCAAGACAATGCCCAGACAACACCCAGGCAACGCCCAGGCATGCACTGATGAAAAGTAACATTTGTGCCACTAAAATGCCGGCAATGACCGTCTCCAGAATCCAACCACCTGCCCTTGACACAACGCCATTCGCAACACCCAGCCCCCACCATCAACATCCTGGGGGGGGGGGTCACCACAGACCAGAAACTTAACTGGACCAGCCACGTAAATACCCTGGCTACAGGGGCAGGTCAGGGGCTGGGAATCCTGGGTGAGTGCCTCACCTTGTGACACCTCAACGCCTGCCCTCCATCTACAAGGACCCACTTCGGAGGGTGATGGAACACTCTGCACTTGCCCAGGTGAGTGCGGTTCCAACAACTCTCAGGAAGCTCAGCACCATGCAGGACAAAGCAGCCCACTCGATCGGCTCCCCATCCACACCCCATCCACCACCTCCCTCCGCCACCGCCCCACAGTGGCTACAGCGCATCCACAATGCTATTCCGGCAGCACCTCCCAAACTCAACACCTGTCCCACCAAGGGGGACAAGCGCAGCAGGCACAGGGGAACACCACCCCTGCAAGTTCCCGTCCAGGTCACACACCATCCTGACTGGGAAATCTATCACAATTCCTTCATTGTCACTGGGTCTAAGTCCTGGAACTCACTCCCCAACAGCGCTGGGGGAGCACCTTCCCCAGACGGACTGCAGCGGTCGGAGAAGGCAGCTCACTCCCACCTTCTCGGTGGCAATTAGGGATGGGAAATAAATGCTGGGTTTGTCAATGACGACCAGATCTCAAAGGATGCATGAAAAGCACAGTTCTTAAAGGTACACCAACCCTCTTATACATCTCGTCCTCCCAACCTCTCTCTCCATTTCTTTGTCCTGGTCTCTTTCGGTCTGCCTTGGACTTTGGGTGTCTTCCTCCTGCAGCTCCAGTCGATCCTGGGCCTGGTGAAGGGAATTCCGTGCGCCGTCACCAAGCGCCGGAACCTGGAGCGAGCTTTGCTGGATTACATGGAGGACTTTGACCCCTGCCGGTGTCGCCCGTGTCCCAATAACGGGAAGGTGGTGATGGTGGACAACAGCTGTATGTGCATCTGTAAGGCCGGCACCTACGGAGACAGCTGTGAACATCGTCTACCAGACTTCAACTCAGGTAAGCTCTCAACTCAGCCCGTCACCTCTGAGGACCACAACGTGGCACACACCAGCTGGTTACCACGGTGAATCCGGTGTTCCCAAGATCAGGGCTGACCTGTGACCCAGCACTGCATGTTCACCTTTACCCCAATACCTCAATACCCATGTTTAACTGCACCCCACCAATAACAGGTTGGTGGTTCTGTGGATAGTGCAGAAGGTTGCCAAAGGACACAGTGAGATCAGTTGCAGATATGGGCAGAGAAATGACAGAGGGAGTTTAATCCGGGCAAGTGTGAGGTGTTACACCTTGGGAGATGCAAAGACCCTCGTTGATGAGCAGAGGGATCTTGGGGTCCAAGTTCATAGCTCCCTGAGAGTGGCTGCACAGGTTGATAGGGTGGTAAAGAAGGCGTACATCGTGCTTGTCTTTATTAGTTTAGGCATCCGGTTCAAGAGTCAGGAAGTTATGTTTTATGCTTTATAGAACTTTTGTTAGGCCACATCTGGTGTATCGCTTTCAATTCTGGTCGCCCCATTATTGGAAGGATGTGGAGGCTTTGGAGAGGGTGCAGAAGAGGTTCACCATGTTGCCTGGATTAGAGGGCACGTGCTATAGGGAGATGTTTTCTCTGGAGCGGCGGAAGCTAAGGGGAGACCTGACAGAAGTTTATAAGGTTATGAGAGGCACAGATAGACAGCTGGTATCTTTTTCCCAGGGTGAAAATGTCTAACACTAGAGGCATGCATTTAAGGTGACAGGGGAGAAGTTCAAAGGAGATGTGCGGGGCATGTTTTTTACACAGAGAGCGGTGGGTGCCTGGAATGTGCTGCCTGGGGTGGTGCTGAAGGCAGATACGACAGAGGCGTTTAAGAGGCTCTTACATAGGCACTTGGATGTGCAGAGAACGGAGGAATGTGGACATTGTGTAGGCAGAACAGATTAGTTTAGTTAGGCATTGAATTACTAGTTTAATCAGTTCAGCACAACATGGTGGTCTGAAGGGCCTGTTCCTGTGCTGTACTGTTCCATGCTCTAACAGGTGGACCTGGCAGGAGAGAGTTCCAAATTCCTCTGTGGGTAGAAGTGTTTCCACCTTTCCTGATGAAAGGCCAGGTACAAAGAATCAAACAGCACAGTCGGTGGCCATACAGCCCATCGATTCTATGCCAGCTCCCTGTCAGTCCCGTGGCCCCCGCTCTGTCCCTGTGTCACTGCAGGTTTATTTCCATTGTAGCAACAAACAATCTGCGGGGTCTCGACCCAAAACACCAACAGTTCCTTTCCCCCCACAGATGCTGCCTGACCCGCTGGGTTCCTCCAGCAGATTGTGTTGCCCCAGATTCCTGCACCTGTGGTCTCTGGTGTCTCTTTATTTCCCTCGTACCTTTTCAATTTCCTAATGAAACCATCTATTGTCTCCACTTCAACCTGGTGGACAACGAGTTCAAGGTCACTCGCTGCATAAGTAGGTTCTTCCTCCCCTCACCCAGATCCGTAAACCTCTGCCCCCCAGTTCTTGGACAGTCAGCCAATGGGAACAGCTTTTCCTCTTGGGACTTCCTGTGAGCAGCCTGTTCCTCACTTCTTCCAGCCGTACGAGACATTGGTGAGACCGCGCTTGGAGTATTGTTCTGGTCGCCACCCTGTGGGAAGGAGGTGACTAAGCTAGGGAGGGTGCACAAGGACGTTGCCAGGACTGGAGGGCTTGAGTTATAAGGAGAGACTGGACAGGCTGGAACTGTTTTCCCCGGAGTGAAGGAGGCTGAGGGGTGACTTTGTAGAGGTTTATAAAACCAGGAGGGGCATGGATGGGGGGGTGGTCACAGTCTTTTCCCCAGGGTAGGGGAGTCAAAAACTAGAGGGCACAGGTTTAAGGTGAGAGGGGAAAGATTTAAAGGGGGCAACTTTTTCACTCAGAGGGTGGTGTGTATATGGAACAAGCTGCCAGAGGAAGTGGTAGAGGCGGGTTCAATTACAACGTTTAAAAGACATTTGGACAGGTAAGCAGATAGGGAAGGTTGAGAGGGACATGGGCCAAACGCAGGCAAATGGGACTGGCTCAGGAAGGCAACTTGGTCGGCATGGACCAGTTGGGCCGAAGGGCCTGTTTCCGTGCTGTATGAATCTATGACTTGTGATGTCGCGGGCCCTTCTCCCTGCTCTGTTTTGTTATCTTTTTTATCATCCAGGCAGCTGTGTTTTTCAGTTCCCTGCACTTCTCGCTCACGGGCTGGCACAGTGGCACAGCGAGCAGAGCCACTGCCTCCCAGCTTCAGAGACCCGGGTTCGGCCCTGACTCTGACGCTGTCTGTGTGGAGTTTGCCTGCTCTCCCTGTGACCGCATGGGTTTTACCTGGATGCTCGGGCTTCCTCCCACATCCCAAGGGAGGTAATTGGCTGCTAACTTTCATGGCATTTATACCCTGTGTAGGTATGCCTGTGACAACAATATACTTGAACTTACTGCAAGTTGCCCACAGTGTGTATGTGAGCAGTAGGGTCTGGGGGAATGTGGGGGGAGTGAGTTGCAGGATGAGGGGAATGGGGGGGGAGTGAGTTGCAGGATGAGGGGAATGGGGGGGAGTGAGTTGCAGGATGAGGGGAATGGGGGGGGAGTGAGTTGCAGGGTGAGGGGAGTGGGGGGGAGTGAGTTGCAGGGTGATGAGGAGAGGCGGAATGGGACTAGAACGCAAATGAAGCTGCCGAGCTAGAATCTGAGACAACGGGAATGCTGGAAGAACTCGGCCAGTCAGCCAGCATCACAGGCACAGAGCATCAAATAAGCAGCATTCACAAGAAAAACATAAATTAAACACAAGTTGTACACAATATTTACAAGAAAGGACACAAATAGAACAAAAAAACACAAAGTCTAGTGCAAAGTGATCAAAGTGGTCCCAGTGTTGCTGTACTGAGGCAGTGATCAGGGTTGTGCCGGTTGGTTCAAGAACCGAATGGTTGAAGGGAAGTAGCTGTTCCTGAACCTGGTGGTGTGGGACTTCAGGCTTCTGTACCTCCTGCCTGATGGGAGCTGCGAGAAGATGGCACGGCCCGGATGGTGGGGATCTTTGATGATGGATGTTGCCCTCTTGAGGCAGCGCCTCCTGTAGATACTGCCGATGGTGGGGAGGGATGTGCCCGTGATGTATTGGGCTGAGTCCACTGCTCTCTGCAGCTTCTTACGTTCCTGCACATTCAAATTGCCGTCCCAGACCGTGATGCAACCAGTCAGGAAAGAGAGCAACACACACAAAATGCTGGAGGAACTCAGTAGGTCAGGCAGCGTCTATGGAGGGAAATGAACAGTCAACATTTCGGGTCCAGACCCCTCATTGAGTCCTGATAAAGGGTCTCAACCCGAAACGTCAACAGAGTACAAGGTAAATGGCAGTATTCTGGGCAGTGTAGAGGAGCAGAGGGATCTGGGGGTTCATATCCACAGATCACTGAAAGTCGCCTCACAGGGGGAATAGGGTAGTTAAGAAAGCTTATGGGATGTTAGCTTTCATAAGTTGTGGGATCGAGTTTAAGAGCCGCCAGGTAATGATGCAGCTCTACAAAATCTGGTTAGACAACACAGAGTACTGTGTCCAGTTCTGGTCGCCTCATTATAGGAAGGATGTGGAAGCGTTGGAAAGGCTGCAGAGGAGATTTACCAGGATGCTGCCTGGTTTAGAGAGTATGCATTATGAGGTGAGACTAAGGGAGCTGGGGCTTTACTCTTTGGAGAGGAGGAGGATGAGGGGAGACATGATAGAAGTGAACAAAATATTAAGAGGAATAGATAGAGTGGACAGCCAGCGCCTCTTTCCCAGGGCACCAATGCTCAATACAAGAGGACATGGCTTTAAAGTAATGGGTGGGAAGTTCAAGGGAGATATCAGAGGAAGGTTTTTTACCCAGAGAGTGGTTGGGGCATGGAATGCGCTGCCTGGGGCGGTGGTGGAGGCAGGTACATTGGTCAAATTCAAGAGATTACTAGATAAGCATATGGAGGAATTTAAAATAGAGGGATGTGTGGGAGGATGGGTTAGATAGTCTTAGGCGAGGTTTAAAGCTCGGCGCAGCATTGTGGGCCGAGGGGCCTGTATTGTGCTGTACTGTTCTATGTTCTATGTTCTATGATGTGGAGGCTTTGGAGAGGGTTCAGAAGAGGTTCACCAGGATGTTGCCTGGATTAGAGGGTCCGAGCTATAAGGAGAGGTTGGACAAAATTGGGTTGTTTTCTCTGGAGGCTGAGGGGGGACCTGATAGAGGTTTATAAAATTATGGGAGGCACAGATAAATAATCAGTCTTTTTCCCAGGGTTGAAATGTCAAATATTAGAGGACACAGCTTTAAGGTGAGAGGGGAAAGTTTAAAGGAGATTTACGTGGCAAGTGTTTATTCCACAGAGAGTGGTGGGTGCCTGGAACGGGCTGCCAGGTGTGGGGGTGGAGGCAGATATGATCGTGGTGTTTAAGAGGGTTTTAGACAGACACATGAACACACAGGGAACAGAGGGATGTGGATCATGTGCAGGCAGAAGGGGTTTAGTTTAATTTGGCATCGTGTTCAGCAGACATGGTGGGCCGAAGGGCCTGTTCCTGTGCTGTACTGTTCTGTGTTCTATGTTCTGTGTAATATTGAGTTCAGAAGGCTGCAACGTGCCCAGACAGAAGATGAGGTGCTGTTCCTGAAGCCTGTGTTGGGCTCACTGTAACTGTACAGGAGGTCACAGACGGAGGGGTCAGAGTGTGATCTCTGCAGAATGAACGCAAGTGTTCTGCAGAGCAATCGCCCAATCCGTGTGCACACTGCCCTTAACTGACAGAATCGCTGCTTCATCTGAAATAATTGTTTGGGTCCCTGGATGGTGGGAAGGGAATGGGACAGATGGGATTGTTCTGATGAGAGCTAGCATGGAGCAGGTGGGCCAAATGGCCTCTGTCGTATTGGATTGTAGGAAAAGGCACACAGTGATGCAGAGATTAGTGGTTGACCAGAGGTTTGTGAACTATTAGAAGGCAGCAAGGGACAACTAAAAATAACTAAAGAGAGAGAAAGTATGAGAGTTGTTGCTTCTGCGAGTATTTGAAAAGGAAAATTGTAGCTGCAGTCCCCGGAGGTTGGGACTGGAGAATTACTGATGGGAACTAAGGAAATGCAGAGCCTTTGAACAAATATTTTGTATCCGTCTTCACACCCAAGACAATGAAACAGCAGAAAATCCAATAGCAAGTACAAGGTACTGGGGCTAAAGTCCGATCGTCCACGGGACCTGTTGGCACTATCCATGGTCCCAACAGAAGTGGCTGCACTGGCTGTAATCTGCCAACATTCCCTGGATTCTGGAAAGGATTAGAAAACCACAAATGTAATAGCACTGTTGAAGAAAACAGGAAAATATTGGCCAGTTCTCAGAACATCTGTCAACGGGGAAATGCTGGCATCAACTATTGTTAAAAAAATGGCTGGACATTGCGAAAATCAAAATAACATTGAGCAGAATTGGCGTGGCTTTCTGAGTAGAGAAATGATCTTTGGCAAACTTAGTAAAGTTCTTTGGGAATACATCACGCAGTGTAGATAAAGGGATAGCGGTAGATGTCAGTGGATGGAGAACGTTTGGATTCTTACAAAGGGGCCACGTGAAAGATTCCTGCACAGGGTGAGAGCTCACAGCTTTGGAGGGAATGTCTCAGAATCGATGGTGACTGGCTAACTGACAGATCGGTAATCAGTAACTCATGGGTATCACAGGGATCAGTGGTGACCCTCAACCATCTACCATCTGGTTAAAATGGACATTATTTTTTTTTGTTTTAATTGTGTTCTTTCTTGTAAAAATTGTGTTTAATTGAAGGGTCTCGACCCAAAACATCAACCGTCCATTTCCTTCCACGGATACCGCCTGACCCGCTGAGTTCTTCCAGCATTTTGTGCCTTGCTCCAGATTCCAGCATCTGGGGTCTCTCTTGTGTCTCAATTTTAATTTATGTCTAGGCTTTTTTTCTTGTGAATGTTGTGGGTTTGTTGTTCTGTGCCTGTGATGCTGCTGCAAGTAGGTTTTTCATTGCACCTGTGCGTACGACAATAAACTCAACTTTGACTTTTGACTAACTTGGATGAAGAGACAGGCTGTACTGGGGGCATATTTACTGACGGTGCAAAGGTAGGTGGGTTAGCAAGTCGTGAGCACGACACAAGGAGCCTGCAGGAGTTAGAGAGCCAGAGCATAGACAAGAGAATGCAGGTGTGCAAAATGCCGCACCTGGAGTGTTGCATTCGGTTCTGGTCACCCCATCACAGGGAGGATGTGGGGGCTTTGGACAGGGTGCAGAAGAGGTTCACCAGGATGCTGCCTGGATTAGAGAACGTGCTATAAGGAGAGGTCGGGTGAACGGGTTGTTTTCTCTGGAGTGTCGGAGGCTGAGCAGAGACATGATCAAAGTTTATAAAATTATAAGAGTAGACAGCCAGTATCTTTTTCCCAGGGTCGAAATTTCCAATACTGGAGGGTGTACATTTAAGGTGAGAGGGGACAGTTTAAAGGAGATGTGCGGGGCAGGTGTTTTTACACAGAGAGCGGTGGGTGCCTGGAACGTGGTGCCAGGGGTGGGGGTGGAGGCAGATACGATAGAGGCGTTCAATAGGCTGTTAGATAGACACGTGAATGTGCAGAGAGTGGAGGGATGTGGACTGTGTAGGCAGAAGGGATTCGTTTAATTAGGCGTCATTGGCCTAGGCACAACATGGTGGGCCGAAGGGCCTGTTCCTGAACAAGAAGACCTGCCCAACAGTTCAGACTGTGTCCCTGTTCTCACTCTCGAACTGCTCCCATTCACTCACTAACCAGATAGCCCTGCCTAGCCCCGTGGTCACCCTCCCTGAGACACCCCCTCCCCGAGACACCCACTCCCCCACCCACCCTACAGTTTAACCAGCTTCCTTTGTCTTCTTCCCAATTCTGACGAGGGGTCTTCCACCTTGTGCCCCTTCCCACAGAGGCTGCCCGACCTACTGAGTGTTTCCAGTGGTTTCTGTGTTTAATTCAGATTTCCAGCTTCTGTAGTTTTTTTGATTTTTGGTGCAGGAGCGCAGTGCACTGTGAGGCCCGCGCACTGTGAGACACTGTGAGACGTGAGCACTGTGAGGCCCGCGCACTGTGAGATACTGTGAGACATGCGCACTGTGAGACCCGTGCACTGAGACCCGTGCTCTGTGAGACGTGCGTTCTGTGAGACCTGCACATTGTGACATATGCGCCGTATCTGACTGTGTTTGTGTTCCCTGAGTGGCATTGGACGCCGTATCTGACTGCGTTTATTTTCCCTGGGACAGTGCAAGATGCTGTATCTGACTGTGTGTTTCCTGGGGCTGTGCAGGACGCTGTATCTGACTGTGTTTGTGTTCCCGACAGAGGTGCAGGATGGTCACTGGAGCTGTTGGTCAGCGTGGAGCTCATGCAACACGTCCTACCGTCGGAGGAGGAGGCGCCAGTGCAACAACCCCAGCCCCCAGCACGGGGGGCGGTGGTGTGAGGGTGCAGACAGCCAGGAGCAGCCCTGTGCCATCTCCCTCTTGGCCGCTGGGTAGGGATGTCTCCACCCCCTCCCCCTTCCTCTGGGTGAAGGACATCAGGCAGGACAGAGGGGGAAGCAGGGACTTCACAGGATCATGAGTTGTTACAGCACAGGAGGCCGTTTGGCCCGTCAGGGTGAGGGCAGCTGGCAGTAGATTGTTGCTCCCCCCCCAGCTCTTCCCCGGCACCTGTGCACTGACACACAGCCAGGTCCATGGAAGGGAACGGATTGGGCTGTCAGGGGTTCTGCCCACTCACCCCTCCCACCTCAAAATGTTCCCCATCACTTCTAGACCCCCACCACCAAATGCGCAGTGAGTTGTGGGGCCCTCCAGTATCCCAGAGTGCAGTGGGAATGGGGGGTGCTCTCAGGTCAGGGGTCCTAGGATGAGGGAATGGGTGGGGAGCAGCACCTCGATGTTGACGGTGAGTGGGTGGGTGGGTAGGTCGGGTCATTGAGAACAGGAGGTGGGACGTTATGTCGCAGCTGTGCAGGATGTTGGTGAGGCCGCACTTGGAGACTTGTGTGTAGTTCCAGTCGCCTGGCTGTAGGAAGGATGTGATTAAACTGGAGACAGTGCCGAAACGATTCACCAGGACATTCCCGGGACTGAGGGCTGGAGTTATGAGAGTCTGGACAGGCTGGGTCTGTTTCCCCTGGAGCGAAGGAGATTGAGGAGTGACCTTACAGAGGTTTATTACCTCATGAGGGGCATGGACAAGGTGGACGGTCACGGTCTTTTCCCCAGGGTCGGGGAGTCTGAAACTGGAGGGCAGAGGTTTAAGGTGAGAGGAGAAAGATTTACAGGGGACCTGAGGGGCAACTTTTTCCACACAGAGGGAGGTGGGTGTATGGAACGAGCTGCTGGAGGAAGTGGGTGATGTGGGTATAAGTACAGTGTGTAAAAGACACTCGGACAGGAAAGGTTCAGAGGGATTTGGGCCAAATGCGGGCAGATGGGACGAGCTTGGATGGACACTTTGGTCGGCATGGACCAGTTGGGACGAAGGGCCTGTTTCTGTACCGTATGTCTCTGTGACTCTATGATGGGGGGACTGATGAATCAGACCCAGTCTGTCCTGCCCGTCACTGCTGGTGAGGTTAAAGGAGGTGGGTCAGGATTTGATTGACCTGTCCTACAGAGGGGTCACTGGGGAGCCTGCCCCAGGACAGGGTCCACTCTGCGTCACTGTTCATCAAGTTCAGTCCCTTCCCCCCCACACCACCACACTCCTACCCCCCCCCCTCCCTCCCGCCTCCCACCTCCCGCCTCTCGCATTCCACCTCCCCCCATGGCTGGACCATCCCCAGCCCTACACCACAGGCTCCCCCAGTGGGGAGTAGGTTTGGATTGGCTGTTGGGGGAGTGGGATTGGATTGGCTGTTGGGGGAATGGGTTTGGATTGGCTGTTGGGGGGATAGGTTTGGATTGGCTGTTGGGGAATGGGTTTGGATTGGCTGTTGGGGGCATGGGTTTGGATTGGCTGTTGGGGGATGGGTTTGGATTGGCTGTTGGGGGATGGGTTTGGATTGGCTGTTGGGGGGATGGGTTTGGATTGGCTGTTGGGGGGATGGGTTTGGATTGGCTGTTGGGGGATGGGTTTGGATTGGCTGTTGGGGGATGGGTTTGGATTGGCTGTTGGGGGATGGGTTTGGATTGGCTGTTGGGGGATGGGTTTGGATTGGCTGTTGGGGGATGGGTTTGGATTGGCTGTTGGGGGGATGGGTTTGGATTGGCTGTTGGGGGGATGGGTTTGGATTGGCTGTTGGGGGATGGGTTTGGATTGAGATTGGAACTGGGGAGTGCTTGCCTCCAAGTTGCCTGCATAGGGAATGGGCACAGAAACGGGGAGGGTCCTGGGGGAGGTGTGTGGGCAGCAAGGAGTCTCTGTACTGGGAGAGGCTCCCACACCCTGATCAGTCCCAACTGGGTTGTCCACCCCTCAGCTGCACCTAGTCTGATCAACAACCTCCATTTGTATAGCGCCATTAATGCACAAGCTGTTGGCCAGGAGTTATCATACCAAATCAGAGCCAGATCAGGGGTCCTGGCCCAGGTGACGGAGATGGGCTTCAGAAGAGGAGGGAGGCAGGGTGGGTCCCAGCCACACTGGAGCGGTTGTTTTGGGCTGACAGAATGATACGAGGAGCTGTCGGAGTTTTAACCCTCCAGTGACAGGGAGGTCGGGGTCAGGTAGGAATTCCAAGGGAGGAGGAGGCTGGGCTGGAGCAAGTGTTGGTCAGTGAGTGTGGGGAATGGGAGGGGGGATCAGGCAGCAGAGCGCTGAGTGGTCTCTGGTTCCCAGTGGGTAGAGTGTGGGGCTGGTGGAAGCATGCTGGGAGAGTCGGTGGTTCCTGCTACCTGTGGGCATGGGCTGAGTGAAGATCCCATCCTGTCTCTGCTCGTCCTCAGGACCACCCTGTGTATCAGTGACGACGAGGAACGGAGGGAGATGGTGGATCCCGAGCCCACTGAACCCAGCGATGGCACCGTGTATTGCCCCAGACCAGAGCCCCTGGACAACGGCTACTTCAGGGTAAGCACTTACCCCCTACCCATCACTGACTGCTTGTCAACAGCTGCCAGTCAATAGCCACTGGTCAGTGGTTGCAAAATCAAAGTCTACTGGTCAATTACTGGCCAAAGGCCGCCAGTCAACAGCTGCAGGTCAACGGGTGTTGGTCAATGACTTCATCAACATGTGTTGGCCAGTGGGTGTTGGTCAGTGGGTGTTGGTCAACGGGTGTTGGTCAACAGGTGTTGGTTGATGGATGTTGGTCAATGACTGTTGGTCAATGGATATTAGTCCAGGGGTGTTGATCAGCATGTGTTGGTCAATGACTGTTGGTTTACAAGTGTTGGCCAACAGCAGACAGTCAGTGGGACCTGTGGGCAATAACTGCTATCAGTGACTGTCAGCACTCTCACCTTGGCTCCCACACTGAAAACATGAGGGAGAGAAGCAGGAGAAGGCCATTTACATCTGGAGGGGCCAGTGCAGAGGAGAACGATCCTGCAGCAGCTCCAGAGGTAATGGTGTGGGTGCTGGGGGGGTTGGGGACACAAGCTGCAGCTGATGCCCCGGCTTTGTCGTTTCTTCATTTCTCCAGGGTATGGGCGCTGCATTTATTGTTCATCCCCAGTGGCCCTCAGGGGGTGGGGTCGCCACGCTTCCGGCGCCAACATAGCACGCCCACAACTTCCTAACCCGTACGTCTTCAGAACGTGGGAGGAACTCGGAGCACCCGGAGGAAACCCACACAGACATGGGGAGAACACATAAACCCCCCACAGGCAGCGGCCGGAACCGAACCCGGTTGCTGGCACTGCAATACCACCACGCTAACCGCTACACTATCATGCCTGCCCACAATGCCTGTCTCTGATGGCCCTCGACTTGAAGTGCTGCAGTCCTGGTGAAGGTGTGCCCACAGTGGGTGCAGTCCTGGTGAAGGTGTGCCCACACTGGGTGCAGTCCTGGTGAAGGTGTGCCCACACTGGGTGCAGTCCTGGTGAAGGTGCTCCCACAGTGGGTGCAGTCCTGGTGAAGGTGCTCCCACAGTGGGTGCAGTCCTGGTGAAGGTGCTCCCACACTGGGTGCAGTCCTGGTGAAGGTGCTCCCACACAGGGTGCAGTCCCGGTGAAGGTGCTCCCACAGTGGGTGCAGTCCTGGTGAAGGTGTGCCCACAGTGGGTGCAGTCCTGGTGAAGGTGTGCCCACAGTGGGTGCAGTCCTGGTGAAGGTGCTCCCACAGTGGGTGCAGTCCTGGTGAAGGTGTGCCCACAGTGGGTGCAGTCCTGGTGAAGGTGTGCCCACACTGGGTGCAGTCCTGGTGAAGGTGCTCCCACAGTGGGTGCAGTCCTGGTGAAGGTGTGCCCACAGTGGGTGCAGTCCTGGTGAAGGTGTGCCCACAGTGGGTGCAGTCCTGGTGAAGGTGTGCCCACAGTGGGTGCAGTCCTGGTGAAGGTGCTCCCACAGTGGGTGCAGTCCTGGTGAAGGTGTGCCCACAGTGGGTGCAGTCCTGGTGAAGGTGTGCCCACACTGGGTGCAGTCCTGGTGAAGGTGCTCCCACAGTGGGTGCAGTCCTGGTGAAGGTGTCCCACAGGGGGCAGTCCTGGTGAAGGTGTGCCCACAGTGGGTGCAGTCCTGGTGAAGGTGCTCCCACAGTGGGTGCAGTCCTGGTGAAGGTGTGCCCACACTGGGTGCAGTCCTGGTGAAGGTGTGCCCACAGTGGGTGCAGTCCTGGTGAAGGTGTGCCCACAGTGGGTGCAGTCCTGGTGAAGGTGCTCCCACAGTGGGTGCAGTCCTGGTGAAGGTGCTCCCACAGTGGGTGCAGTCTTGGTGAAGGTGCTCCCACAAGCGTGGCGACACTTGTGGGCTGCCCCCAGAACACTCTACGCAAAAAGATGCATTTCACTGTGTGTTTCGATGTACGTGACTAATAAAGATATCAAATCTTATCATCACCGGGTCTAAGTGCTGGAACTGCCTCCTTAGCAGAAGCGGTTGAGGAAGGCAGATGGACCCCACCCCCTGAGGGCCACTGGGGATGAACAATAAATGCAGCGCCCATACCCCGGAGAAATGAAGAAACCACAAAGCCGGGGCATCAGCTGCAGCTTGTGTCCCCAACCCCCCCAGCACCCACACCATTACCTCTGGAGCTGCTGCAGGATCGTTCTCCTCTACACCGGCCCCTCCAGTGAAGGGAATACACACTTGGAGAGGAGGAGGATGAGGGGAGACATGATAGAGGTGTACAAAATATTAGGAGGAATAGATAGAGTGGACAGCCAGCGCCTCTTTCCCAGGGCACCAATGCTCAATACAAGAAGGCATGGCTTTAAAGTAATGGGTGGGAAGTTCAAGGGAGATATCAGAGGGAGGTTTTCTACCCAGAGAGTGGTTGGTGCATGGAATGTGCTGCCTGGGGTGGTGGTGGAGGCTGATACATTGGTCAAGTTCAAGAGATTGTTAGATAAGCATATGGAGGAATTTAAGATAGAGGGATATGTGGGAGGAAGGGGTTAGATAGTCTTAGGTGTGGTTTGATGAACGGCACAAGATGGTGGGCCGAAGGGCCTGTATTGTGCTGTATTGTTCTATGGTTCAGTCTCAGCCCCTCCACCCCCGAGGCTGGTCATTGCTAACCCTGTCCGATTCACAACTCTCTCAGTGACTAACGATTTATGGATCCCAGCTTGAATCTACCCAGTGACCGTGCAGAGACCGAGAGGGTCAGTCCCGCCACTGGACGGTTCCAGTTCTGGCCACGACACCCTGTGCCTGGTAAAGGTGACGGATTATCCTGACAACCAGGTCTGGGCTCCACCCTGACTCCAGCCCTGCACCCAACACAGTCAATGGAGAATTAAAACCAAAACATTCCTCTAAGTTCACCCCTTCCGAATGCACGGCACTCCATTCACTCCTCCCCCACCACCCATCCCCCACGCAGTTCCACCCACATTTCACCCACTGGATCTCCCCCTCCGTTCCCACCCCCCCCCCCCCCTCTGGTTCCGGTTCCATCTGCCATACACCTCTCCCCTAATGGTTCCCACTCTCACCTCCGTTACTGAGTCCAGCACTGGGATCCCTTTGTGTTCCAGCTGATCTCCCTCAGCAGCCGTCCCCACCCTCCCCCTCCCCTCCCCCTCCCCCTCCTCCCTCCATCATCCTTTATTTCACTGTGTCTGCCTATCACCCAGCTGCCTGTCTCCGAACTCCACCCCTCCCCGGCCCCCCCACTGTGCTCCACCTGCCCGTCATCATTCACCCCTCCTCAGTCTATCAATCACCTCTGGCCCCTCACACCGCAGAGCTCCCCTCTTCACCCTCGGTCCTGATGCAGGGTCTCAACCCGAAACGTCAACAGTTCCTTCCCCCCCACAGATGCTGCTCGACCCGCTGAGTTGCTCCAGATTCTAGCGACTGCAGTCTCTGGTGTCTCTAAAACCAAAACAAAAATGCTGGAAATCTGAAGTAAAAGCAGAGAATGCTGGAAATGCTCAGTGGGTCAGGCAGTTCCTGTGGAGACAGAACCAGGGTTAATGTTTCAGGTCGAAGACCCCTGGTCTGAACACTGGTGGTCAACTCTTGCCTCAGTGGTTAGTTGGTCAGTTATATCACTGGTCCACCTTGACCTTGCCTAGGGCAATTCGTGATGGGATGACAATTAGATCCTGTGGCAGTGTGTATTGTGTGGGATGGGAATGGTTCCCCAGGCTCTGGGTCTCCGGAGACGGAGGAGGATGTTTGCTGTGATGGGGTCTAATGTACAGAGGGATCTTGTAGTCCAAGTCCATCGCTCCCTGAAAGTGGACACACAGGTAGATCAGGGTAAAGAAGGCGTACGACATACTTGCCGTCATCGGTCTGGGCACTGAATATAAGAGTCAGTGATGCAGCTGTACAAAACTTTGGTCAGGCCACACAGAGCATTGTGTGCAGTTCTGGTCGCCCCATTACAGGAAGGGTGTGGAGGGTTTGGAGAGGGTGCAGAAGAGGTTCACCAGGATGCTGCCTGGATTAGAGGGCATGAGCTATAAGGAGAGGTTGGACATGGTTTTCTCTGGAGCGGCGGGGGCTGAGGGGAGACCTGATAGAAGTTTATAAAGTTATGAGAGGCACAGATAGAGTAGACAGCCGGAGTCTTTTTCTCAGGATAGAAATGTCAAATACTAGAGGACATGCATTTCAGGTGAGGGGGGAAAGTTTAAAGGAGATGTGCAGGGCAAGTGTTTTACACAGAGAGTGGTGGGTGCCTGGAATGTGCTGCCAGGGGTGGGGGTGGAGGCAGATATGATAGAGGGGTTTAAGAGGCTGTTAGCCAGACACATGGATGTGCAGAGAGCGGAGGGACGTGGATCATGTGCAGGCAGAAGGGACTAATTTAATCCAGCATCGTGTTCAGCGCAGACATGGTGGGCTGAAGGGCCTGTTCCTGTGCTGTTCTGTTCTCTGCTGTATGATTGGCCAATGCCTCGATCATCATCCTACCATGACTGTTCACAGCCACAGTCTGTTCCCATCCAGCCCCTCTTGTTGCTCCTGTACAGGGGTAAAACTGTCTGACTAATAACATGGTGACCTGGTCTAACAGCCCAGAGCCCCAGGTTCAAATCCCACCATGGCAGTGTGGAATTAAACATCAGGAACTTGGAAAGTCAGCAATAACTGGTCTCAGTAAAGGTGAGGGCAAAGATGATCGATTGTGATAAATCCCACCCGATTACTGAACCTTCTCTGGGGGATAAGGCCTGGTTACCCAATCCCTACTTGACTCCTGACCCAGAACTGGCCCAGCAAGCCTCTCAGTTGGCTGCCTGGTCAGGGACACAGGGAGGTGGACGGGTCCTGAGGGATGAGCAGTGTGGAGTGACCAGCGGTGTCTGTTGCAGGTGTCCAAGCCTCGGTACCAGGTCGCGGAGCTGCTGGAGGTTATGTGTTTCACGGGCTACGCTCCCACCGGGTACCAGTTCTACCGCTGCCTGCCTGATGGTACCTGGCTCAAGGAGGAAGTGGAGTGTCAGCGTAAGGGCCCGCGCTTGCTGTTGGTGGGATCCGTGACCCAGCAAACCAGCTCCCCTACCTTTAACCCCTCCTCTGCATTATGTAGCACCCTGAATGTAACACCACTCCCGTCACTGAATCCCCCCACTGTCGATACCCTGGGGGTTACCACTGACCAGAAACTGGAGAAGCCACATACACAGTGTGACCACAGGAGCAGGTCAGAGGCTGGGAACCCTGCGGTCAGTAACTCACCCCTCACTCCCCAAGGCCTGTCCACCATCTACAAGGCTCAAGTCAGGAGTGTGAGGGAACTTATCCATCGCACTTAGGACTGGGTGAGGGCAGCTTCAATGACACTCAAGCAGCTCATCACCATCCAGGACACAGCAGACCACTTGACAGGCTCCCCACCCACACCCACTCACTCACCCCACCACCGACACACAGTAGCAGCAGTGTGGACCATCTACAGGAGGCACTGCAGCAACTCACCGAGACTCCTCAGACAGCACCTTCCAAACCCACTGCCTCTACCAGCTGGAAGGACAAGGGCAGCCAAAGCACGGGGACCACCACCCCCTGGGAGTTGCCCTCCGAGCCACACACCATCCTGACTTGGAAATATCTCACCGTTCCTTCACCGTTGATGGGTCAAAGTCCTGGAACTCCCTCCCTGACACCACTGTGGGGGTACCCACACCTCAGGAACTGCAGCGGTTCAAGGAGGCAGCTCACCACCACCTTCTCAAGGGCAACATGGGATGGGCAGTTAAATGCTGGCTCAGCCTGCAGAGCCCACAGCCCTTGAATAAATAAAATAGATCCAAGGCAAGACAGCAAAGCAAGCCTGACGCTCAGCAGTGACCCAGGTGCTAGTGAAAGGGGCGGTGCTGAGGACCCTACTGGCACAAACTGGAATGGCAGGTTACCTGAAACTGCTGAGGGGTGTTAGCTGCCTTGTCAGAAGGTGAGGTCCCAACCCACAAGCTTTGATGGGATGCCACACATGGGTCAGAGTGGGAGGGGGCTGGAGAACCCAAGGTCACCCCTGCGGAACCTTGTGTTCTTTGGATGATCTTTGGGTCCTGGAGACTGCAGAGACTCCTCAACAGTGGGTCAGTGGTAGCAGACGTGAGCAGTGCCTGTCTTCCAGCCCCTGTGACCCACTGCCAGCCTTCCCCCACCCCCCCCCCCCGTGCCTCAGCCCTCTTCTCTCCCCGTGTAGCCGAGCCCCGAGGAGTTGGATTCCCTGGTGACCTCTGTGTTGTGTTGCAGGGACGGTGTGCAGCAGACCAGAGGTGTCCGGCACAGCCACACTGCAGCCTCTCCGAGCCGAGTACAGTGTGGGAGAGTCAGTGCAGGTGAAGTGTCCGCTCGGCACGGCTCCCACAGGACACACCCAGTACACCTGCACAGTTGGACTCACCTGGGAGCCCGAGCTTCCCGACCAAATCACCTGCCAGCTCGGTAAGTCTCAGTTCCCCGCAGGTAACCCCACTCCCAGTAAAGTACTGGGTTCGCAGTCTGTCACAGGGAACAGGGTGTGTGTGTGTGTGTGTGTGTGTGTGTGTGTGTGTGTGTGTGTGTGTGTGTGTGTGTGTGTGCGTGCACGCGCGCATGTGTGAGAGAGAGAGAGTGTGTGTGTGTGTGTGCACGCGTGCATGTGTGAGAGAGTGTGTGCATGTGAGTGTGTGTAAAAGAGAATATGTGTGGGTATGTGTGTGAGAGAGAGTTTTTGTGGGTGTATGTGAGAGAGAGTGTGTGTGGGTGTGTATGTGAGGGAGACTGTCTGGGTGTATGTGTGAGAGAGAGAATGGGTGTATGTGTGTGTGAGAGTGTGCGTGTGTGTGTGTGAGAGAGTGTGTGTGTGAGAGTGTGCGTGTGTGTGTGTGAGAGAGAGTGTGTGTGTGTGTGAGAGTGTGCGTGTGTGTGTGTGAGAGAGAGTGTGTGTGTGTGAGAGTGTGTGTGTGTGTGTGTGAGAGAGAGAGAGTGTGTGTTGGTTACACAATAAGCCTCCCAATGCCCAGTGGGAGATAGAGGAACAGATATGTAGGCAGACTAAGGAAAGATGTAAAAGCAACAAGTTAGTTATAGTAGGTGACTTTAATTTCCCCAATATTGACTGGGACTCCCTTAGTGCCAGAGGCTTAGATGGGCAGAAATTGTTAGGTGCATCCAGAAGGGTTTCTTGACACAGTAGGTAGATAGTCCAACCACAGAAGGGGCCATTCTGGACCTTGCATTGGGAAATGAGCCTGGACAGGTGACTAGAGTTTCAGTGGGAGAGCACTTTGGGAATAATGATCATAACTTTTCAGACAGTAATAGAAAAGGATAAGGCTGGGGAAAGTGCTAAAGTGGGGAAAGGCTAAGTACGACAGTATTAGGCAGGAGCTGGGGAGAGAAGACTAGGAGCCGCTGTTACTGGGTAAGTCCACATCTGACCTGTGGGAGTCGTTTAAAGGCAGCTGGTCAGAATTCAGGACCAACGTGTTCCTGTGAGAAAGAAGGACAAAGATGGCAAGGTTCCTCAGCAGATTGCTTGTTGTTTCGCCAGGATGCTGCCTGGATTAGAGGGCATGTGCTATAAGAAAGGTTGGACAAACTTGGGTTGTTTTCTCTGGAGCAGCGGAGGCTGAGGGGAGACCTTATAGAGGTTTATAAAATTACGAGAAGCACAGATACCCCAAACATGGGAAAAAGATTCTGTTTACTCTGTCTATGCCTCTTATGATCTTACAGACTTCTACAGGTCCCCTTCAGCTGCCTGTAGGAAAACAGACCCAGCCGATCCAATCTCTCACTGCGCATATGCACGGTGTGTGTATGTGAGGGCATGCGTGTGTGTGTGTGTGTGTGTGTGTGTGTGTGCGTGCATGTGTGTGTGAGAGAGTGAGGGCACGTGTGTGTGAGGGCATTGCGTGTGTGAGAGCGTGCGTGTATGAGATCGTGCGTGTGTGAGAGCGTTCATGTGTGTGCGTGTGTGTGTGTGTGTGTGTGTGGTGTGTGTGTGTGGGTGTGGTGTGTGTGTGTGGAGTGTGTGTGTGTGGTCGGTCATCAGTCCCTGGCCGTGCCCAGCATCACTGAGGACGGACTGCAAGCTGGAGCTGGGACAACACTGTGTGTGTTGAGCTCTCTGTGGGTCACCGTCCATGTCTGACCTTCTTCCCACAGTTGTCCCATCTCTGTGTAATCCCAGTCCTTTTGTTGTGCAGCTATCGACACCAAAGGATGCCCCCCGGGGAAAAAAAGGAGCGGCTCAGAATGTGTCTGCATGTCTGCGGAACAGGACTGTGGGTAGGTTACACACGGCCAGACCTGCCTCGTCTGTCTGGGTGAGTCTGTGTCTGAACCTGTGTCTGTCTGTCTGGGTGGTTGGCTGCCTGCTGCCATATGTACAGTGAGCTGCCTACACTTCTGGGTCTTCTGTGTTCTGTGTATTTCTCCGTACATTAGTGTATCTCTGCATATGTGTTACATGTATGTGCTTCTGTGTGTGTGTGTGGTGTCTGTGGGAGAAGGAAGATCTGTGTACGGGTTACGTGTTGATGAGAGTGTGTGTTGGTGCTGGGAACACGAGTGTGTTCATTTTTCAGTGAGTGTGTGAATCTGAGGATGTCTTTTCAAATATGTATCTGTGTGTGTTTGGAAGTGTGTGTTGTACATAGAACTTGTGCCAGTGTGTGCCTTTGAGGGTGTGTGGCTGTGTGAGTGTGTCTGTATGTTTTTGTGAGTGAATGAATGTGGGTGTGTGTAGATGTGACAGGTGTGGAGAGCGTGAACACGTGTGTGGGTGTGTGTGGATGTGACAGGTGTGGAGCGCATGAACACGTGTGTGTGTGTGTGTGGATGTGACAGGTGTGGGGAGCGTGGGTGTGTGTGCAGGTGTATGTTTGTGTGAGTGTGTATGTCTGGGACAGTGACTGGCTGAGTATGTGTGTGTGTGTGCTTGAGAGTGTGTGTGTGTGTAAGTGTATGAAGATAGACGAGTGTGAGTGTGTGACTGGATGTGAATTGGATCAGTTTATTATTGTCACATGTACCGAGGTACAGTGAAAACTTGTCTTGCATACAGATCGAGTGTGCGTGAGGGAGTGTGTGTGTGGTGTGTCTGTGAGTGTGTGTGAGTGTGTCTGTTTGTGTGGTGTGTCTGTGTGTGTGTATGTGTGTGGGTGTGTGTCTCTGTGTGAGTGTGTGTGTCTGTGTGTAGCTGTGTGTGTGTGTGTGTGTGTGAGTGTGAGTGAGTGAGTGTGATGTGAGTGCTCTCTCCCTGACCCTGCCCTGTATTTCCAGGACTGCCCGGCCCCCCGAGCTGTGTGCTTTTGACGTTACAACGCAGAGGCTGGCCACCACCTCCAGGTGTGCCTACCTGGTGGCCAGATGTGAGGGGCAGGACCTGCAGCTGGTGAAGGAGGGTCAATGTGAGGACTCTGACCTGCCGTGGGCTGTGGAGCGAGCTCGCCTGTTGGCGCTGAGCAGGAGGGAGCCGTGTGGGTTTCTGGACAGCTGTGGTGACTGGGAGCAGTGTACAGGTAACTGCAAGGCCGGCCTCCCAGGGTCTGCCCGGTGGGTAGTTCAATTTAATGGCACAGAAAGAGCCCACGCTTCATTGAGAAGCCAAGACCACCCAGGATCAACAGGGAACTGTTTATTCATGATGGGGGGATTCACGGGCCACGTCTTGGGGTGGCAGGACTGATGGACGAGGAGCGATCCGGTCAAACAGAATCATAGTCACTGGAGTTCAGAACATTGACAGGGGGTATCAGAAATTCTAACAGAACTGGGTAGTCACTGGAAGGGTGTTCCTAGTGGCGGGGGAATCCAGGACCAGGGCTCACAGTCTAAGATCAGTCAGTCTGCAGATGACACAGTAGTTGGTGTTGTGGATAGTGAGGAAGGTTGTCTAAGGCCACAGCGGTGCACAGTTTTTTTCCTCTTTCTCCCTACTTTTGACCCATCCCCTGGTGGATCTGCTCTCCCCTCCTCCCCCACACCTGCCCAGCACTATCGCTTACCTGCATCTACCTATCACCAGCCTGTGCCCACCCTGCCTCCCCTCTTCTGTCCACCTATCACTGCCTCTGTTTTTCCCTCCTATATATTGGGCTTCCCCTTTTCCTATCTTCAGTCCTGAAGAAGGGTCCCGACTGAAACATTGACTGCCTGCATTTCCCCACGGATGCTGCCTGGCCTGCTGAGTTCCTCCAGCATCATCGTGTTTTTCATCTGGATTCCAGCATCTGCAGTCCTGGCTTAGATTAGATGGGAAGTTGGGCAGAGCCATGACAGGTTGAATTTAATCCTGACAAGTGTGAGGTGATGCATTTTGGGAAGTTAAATAGGGGTAGGACATGAGCAGTAAGTGATAGGGTGCTGAGGAATGGTGATGATCTGAGAGACCTGGGGTCCAAGTCCACAGCTCGCTGAAAGTGGCTACACAGGTAGATAGGATGGTGGAGAAAGCACACGGCCCGCTGGCCTTCATAGGTCGGGGCACAGAGTATAAAAGTTGGGAGGTTATGTTGTAACTTTACAAAACACCGGTGAGGCTGCACTTGGATCACTGTGTACAGTTCTGGTCACCTCACTCCAGGAGGGATGTGGTTCCACTGGAGAGAGTGCAGAGGAGGTTCACCAGGATGTTGCCCGGATTGGAGGACTCTAGATATGGAGGAGGGATTGGACGGGCTGGGACTGTTTTCCCTGGAGCGAGGGAGGCTGAGGGGGGATCCTGATAGAGGTGGGTAAAATTATGAGAGGCATAGATGGGGTAGATAGTCAGATGCAAGGACACAAACCACTGGAGGAACTCAGCAGATCGAGCAGCCTCTGTGAGGGGAAAGGAACTGTCGACATTTCAGGTCAAAACCCTGCATCAGGACTGGATAGTCAGATTCTTTCTCCTGGTGGGGGATCAAAAAACAAGAGGGCATAGGTGGAAGGTGAGAGGAAGGAGGTTTAAACAGGATCTGTGGGGAAAGTTTTTTACACAGTGTTGAACCTGTGATATCTGGAACTCACTGCCAGAGGAGGTGGTGGAGGTCACTCCGTTTAAGAGACATTTCGACAGACACTTCAACAGACAAGGCAGAGAAGGATACGGTCCTAACGTGGGCAAATGGGATTGGTGTAAATGGGCAAAAAGGTCGGCATGGACGTGGGGGGCTGAAGGGCCTAGTTCAGTGTTGTACAACTCTGGGACTCCAGGGATTAAGGACGAGTTATTTTGGATGTCCTCCCACCGCGAGCGGTGAACCTGTGGAATTCTCTCCCACGGACAACTGCTGAAGCATTAAATGCTGCCTCTGCCCCTGTGGTGGGGAGTGTGTGCTGGGTGGGGGCAGGGGGTCAGGAGCTGATTGGGGCAGTACCACCTCCCCACAGTGTGACCCTCCCTCAGTACCGCTCCTCCCTCAGTGCGGACAGGATGATCCCATGTTGTGCAGCCTGCCCCACTGGGTGGGGGTGTGTCTCCCCCGTTGGGAACCACCGGCTGACCAGCCTGTGCCTCTCCCTCTGTCTCCTGCAGAGTCCGTGTGCCAGTGTCTCCTTCCCAACCAGTGTCCGCGGAGCGGGGCAGAGGATTACTGCATCGTGATGGGCTCCCGGCAGAAGGTGGTCAGCCTGTGCCTCCTGGGGGCACTGAAGTGCAGGAAGATCCCACTTGAGTTGTGTGGACCCACATCCACCCCCTGATCCGCCATACAACCCGTCTGCCACATCTGCCCGGAATGCTGACCTTGCTGTGTACGTACGGGACTGCTTGCTGCCTGTGTAATGCACAGTCCCCCTAATAAAGAGCAGCTGAGATTTTAACGCAGCACTGAGCAGTGTTTTTTTTTCTGGGGTACCTTTGGCTCATGATCCATCACAAAAACCAGCCTCCCCTCCGGGGACTCTGCCTATACCCCCCGCTGCCTCGGTAAAGCAGCCGACATAATCAAGACCCCACCCACTCAGAACGTTCTCTCTTCTCCCCCCCTCCCATCGGCAAGAAGATACCAAAAGCCTGAAAGCGCGTACCACCAGGCTCAAGGACAGCTTCTATCCCGCTGTTATCAGACTCCTGAACGGACCTCTTGTACAATAAAGGTGACCTCTTGATCTCCCAATCTACCTCATCGTGGCCCTTGCACCTTATTGTCTGCCTGCACTGCACTTCCTCTGTAACTGAAACACTTTACTCTGCATTCTGTTTCCCTTTTGTATGACCTCGATGTGTGGAATGATCGGTCTGGATGGCACGCACACAAAATCTTTTCACTGTATCTGTACATGTGACAATAATAAACCAATCTTCAGGGCCAGTGAAAGTCCTACTCCTGCCCCAACACAGCCCATCACCAGACTCCGGCCTTGGCAGGAGTCCAGCACAGAACCCCCAGCTCCAGCTGCATCCCACTGCCTGAAACTTCAGACTGAGTGGTGGTCATTCCACACCCTTTGTCCTGCCAGCACCTCCCTCCCCAAAACAGCCCCCGGCTCAGAGATTGTGGCCAGCAATCCACTCCTCCTTCCACTGGTCGAACGTGGAACCGTGAGGTGCATCTGTGCACAGCAGGAGTTCACACAGAGCAACAACACCACTGGCAGCTTCGGTGGAACTACCAAAGGATGAATGTTGGAGGCAAGAACACCACAGGTTATATACAATGGCAGGTGAGAAAGCACAAGGAGGCTTCGTATCACATTTCATCCCACAGTACCGCCCCTTTTTTTATATATATAAACATTTATTCGCTAAAAGCTCTACAAAAGGACAACCAGTGTCAGTACACAACATCTAATACAGAAAAGAAGAAACTACACAATGACATACTACGGTAGAGAATGCAAACTAATACTAACGAACCACACACACAACACTACACCCACTCGCAACACTTCAAATAAGAATCGCCTTTGTACTACCCACGACACACGCGATCCCCTGAGGGGCCCACCAAGCGCGGAACTCGGCCAGGGCGCCCAAGGAGACCGCGTGCTCCCATTCCAAAGACAACCGCGCGCGCACGTAAGCGCGGAAGACGGGCAGGCAGGCCGACCGGCCGGAACCCTCGGCCGCCCGCCGCCGCGTCCCCTGGATGGCCAGCTTGGCCAGGCCCAGCAGAAGACCCACCAGGAGATCCTCCACGCACCCCGCCCTGCGCCGCACCGGGTGCCGTAAACCAACAGCGCCGGGCTGAAGTGCAGCCAGAACTTAAGCAGCAGCCCCCGCAGATATGCAAAAGAGGGACTGAAACCTCTCGCGCTCCGCGTACGTGTGATACACCGTCTCCTCCTGGCTGCAGAAGCAACAGGCGGCCGGGGTTCAGTACTGCCCCCTCCCACTGTGTGACCCTTCCACAGTACTGCCCCTCCCACAGTGGGACCCTCCCTCAGTACCTCCCCTCCCTCAGTGGGACCCTCCCTCAGTACCTCCCCTCCCTCAGTGGGACCCACCCTCAGTACCTCCCCACCCACAGTGGGACCCTCCCTCAGTACCTCCCCTCCCTCAGTGGGACCCTCCTCAGTACCTCCCCTCCCACAGTGGGACCCTCCCTCAGTACCTCCCCTCCCTCAGTGGGACCCTCCCTCAGTGGGACCCTCCCTCAGTACTGCCCCTGCTCTCCAACACTGCTGCTCCCTCAGTTACAGCTGGTCTTTGCTCATGTCAGGGGAGTGTGTTCCGGACTCCACCCACCCTCGGGGTAAAACAGGTTTCCTTCTGACCTCTTATCCTCAACCTGTGCCCTCTGGTCACGGACACCACTACTGCAGGGAACGTTTCTCACTATTAACCTCGTGTAATTGTGTACACTCTCACCAGGACACTCCGCTCCAGGAAGAACAGACCCAGCCTCTCCCGTCTCTCCTCGTAACTGAAACGTTCCATCCCAGGCACGTCCTGGTGAATCTCCTCTGTGCCCTCTCCCATGCAGTCACACCCTTCCTGCAGTGTGCTGACCAAACTGTACACATACCCCTGCTGTGGATAAAGCTGCTGTTTACTAACGTTGTACCATGATCTCTACGCCTTGACTAATGAAGACAAGCCCCCTGTACATGTCCTTCACCCCATTATCTACCTGTGCTGCCACCTTCAGGGATCTTTGAACTTGTGCACTAAGGTCACGCTGTTCCTCAATAGCCCCCAGGGCCCTATCATTCACACTGTATATCAGACCCTTATTTGGCCTCCCAAACTGCGTCACCTTCCACCTATCAGGATTAAATTCCATCGGACATATCTCTGCCCATTTTACCAGCTGATCAATATCATC
This sequence comes from Pristis pectinata, assembly GCF_009764475.1. Classification (NCBI taxonomy): domain Eukaryota; kingdom Metazoa; phylum Chordata; class Chondrichthyes; order Rhinopristiformes; family Pristidae; genus Pristis; species Pristis pectinata. Next base: position 2,496,101 of record NC_067411.1, on the reverse strand, counting down.
CTGTTTCCGGGTCACCCGCTAACTTATTCATCACACCTCCTAAGATATTAAGATATTTATTTATTAGTCACACGTACATCGAAACACACAGTGAAATGCGTCTTTTTGCGTTCATGTCCAAGTCATTAATGTACATGACAAACAGTGAAGGTCCCAGCACCAATCCCTGTGGTTCACCACTGGTTAGCGTAACACTATTACAGCGCCAGCGACCCGGGTTCAATTCTGGCTGCTGTCTGTAAGGAGTTTGTATGTTCTCCCCGTGTCTGCGTGGGTTTCCTCCAGGTTCCTCCCACATTCCAAAGACGTACGGGTTAGGAAGTTGTGGGCGTGCTACGTTGGCGCCGGAAGCGTGGCGACACTTGCGGGCTGCCCCCAGAACACTCTACACAAAAGATGCATTTCACTGTGTGTTTCGATGTACATGTGACTAATAAAGATATCTCATCTTATCTTATCAATCACAAAATCAACCCTCTGCCTCCCAGTACCAAGCCAACTTTGGATCCAATTTGCCAACCTGCCCCGGATTCCATGGGCTCCAACTTCTGGAGCAGTCCCCCATGTGAGACCTTGTCAAAGACATTCCCAGAGTTCATGTAAACCACATCAGCCTCACTACCCTCATCAATATATTGCGTCAGACACAAGAGACGGCAGATGTGGGAATCTGGAGCAACACACGAGCTGCTGGAGGAACTCAGTGGGTCAGGCAGCGTCTGTGGGGGGAAATGGACAGTCAACGTTTCAGGTCGAGACCCTACGTCTGGACTGAGATAGAGGGGAGATGGTCAGTATACAGAGGTGAGGGGGAGGGTGAGGCAAGAGCTGGCAGGTGATGGGTGGAGGTGACAAAGGTCTGAAGATGATGGAATTTGATAGGAGAAGAAGGTGGAGCCTGGAATAAAGGGAAGGAGGTGGGGAGGGGAACCAGTGGGAGGAGCGTGTGTGTGTGTGGGTGATGGGTAGATGGAGGGTGGGGGAGGGGGAAGACATCGGGTGATGGGGGCCGGGATGGATCAGGAGGGGAGGGAAAGGAGGCAGAGGGGGAGCGGTCACCAGAAGTTTGAGAATTCGATGTTGATGCCGCCAGGTTGGAGACTGCCCAGGCGCAATATGAGGCGCTGTTCCTTTAACCTGCGTTTAGCCTCGACCCGGCAGTGGAGGAGGCCGGGGACAGACAAGTCAGTGTGGGGATGGGAAGTGGGATTATAATTGCCGGCCACCGGGAGATCCCGGCTGGTACAGCAGACAGAGCGAAGGTACTTGGTGAACCTTGAGGAACAGCATCTCATATTCTGCCTGGGCAGTCTCCCACCTGATGGCATGAACATCATGTTCGGCACACACACGCTGGGCTGAAGGGCTTTTCCCCGTGCTGTACTGTTCTGTGTTCTAAGACCTCTCCCACGTCTTCTGGCTCCACACACTGACTGTCAACTTGTCCATAATGGACCCCACTCCTTCCCTGGTTACCTGCTGCCCTTACTGTACATAAAATGCTCTGGGGTTTTCGCGTCAGTTACACAGCACAGGAGCGGCCTTTCAACCCAACACCCACGCTGACCAAGGTGCCTTCCTGAGCTCGACCCATTTCCCTGTGTTTGGCCCTTATCCCTCTAAACCTTTCCTATCTGTGGACCTGTCCAAATTTAAACTTCCTCTACCTTCCTTTTCCAGCTGGTGAGGGCCGTGACTTGGAGCGAGAAGTGGGAGCCACATAAAGAGGTGAGTGTCGGGACCCAGTTCCTTTCCAGAGACTAGGAGAGGCACAGCTGCAAATTGTCGGGTGATAACTGAACGGGAAATTAGCCAATTGGCAACAACCAATAAAAAGAAGGAAGGGTCAAGCAGAGCAGCCATTGCTGGAGTGGGCTGGTGTTGGAATGGGCGAGCTGAGGCTTTTGGGGGGTGGAGGAGAAGTAGTGACAATGGATCCAGGGTCAATGGTGTGTTCTTCCTGCCAGATGTGAGGTGCATCCAGCTGCAGCTCTTTACAGACCGTGTGAGGGAACTGGAGCTGCAGCTGCAGCTGGTGACCTTCGCTCCTATGGGAGAATGAGGAGGTGATAGATCAGAGCTACAGGAAGGTAGCCACACCCAAGCTGCAGGAGACAGATAGCTGGGTGACTGTCAGGAGAGGGGGAAGGAAATAGGCAGGTAGTGCAGAGTACCCCTGTGGCCATTCCCCTCAATAACAGGTATACCGCTTTGTTGAGGGGGGGACGACCTACTGGGGAAAGCTGCAGTGACCAGGTCTCTGGCACTGAGCCTGGTTGTGTGGTGCAGAAGGGAAGGGGGGAGAAGAGGAGAGCGGTAGTGATAGGGGATTCAATAGTAAGGGGGGCAGACAGGAGATTCTGTGGATGTGAAAGAGACTCCGGATGGTACGTTGCCTCCTGGGTGCCAGGGTCAGGGACATCTCGGAATGGGTCCACAGCATTCTGAAGGGGAGGGTGAGCAGTCAGAAGTCGTGGTACACATTGGTACCAATGACGTAGGTAGGAAAAGGATGAGGTCCTGAAAAGTGAATATGAGGAACTAGGTAGGAAGCTGAAAAGCAGGACCTTGAGGGTAGTAATCTCTGGATTGCTGCCTGTGCCACGCACCAGTGAGGGTAAGAATAGGTTGATTTGGCAGATAAATGCATGGCTGAGGTGTTGGTGCAGGGGGCAGGGTTTCAGATTTGTGGATCATTGGGATCTCTTCTGAGGAAGGTACGACCTGTACAAAAGGGACAGGTTACACCTGAACTGGAGGGGAACCAATATTCTTGCAGGCAGGTTTGCTAGAACTGTTGGGGAGGGTTTAAACTAGTTTGGCAGGGGGATGGGAACCAGAGTGATAGGTCAGAGGTTCGTGCAGTTGCAGGTTGATGCAGCGTGTAGAGAGACTGAGGAAGGATAGGCATTTGAAAGGGCAAAATTGCAGTCAGTTGGATGGGCTGAAGTGTGTCTACTTTAATGAGAGAAGTATCAGGAACAAGGCTGATGAACTTAGAGCATGGGTAAGTACAGGGAACTACAACATGGCCATTACAGAGACTTGGTTGTCACAAGGGCAGGAATGGCTGCTGGATGTTCCAGCATTTAGATGTTTCAAAAGGGACAGGGACGGAGGTAAGAGGTGGGGGAGTGGATTTGCTGATCAGGGACAGTGTCACAGCTGTAGAAAGGGAGGATGTTCTGGAGGGATCGTCCACTGAGTCAGTGTGGGTGGAAGTCAGAAACAGGAAGGGAGCGATCACTCTGTTGGGAGTATTCTACAGAACCACCCCACACCACCCACCCCCAATAGCAACAGAGACAGAGGAGCAGATCGGGAGGCAGATTTTGGAGAGGTGCAAAAACAACAGGGTTGTTGTCATGGGTGATTTCATAACATTGATTGGCACCTCCTTAATGCAAAAGGTTTGGATGCAGCGGAATTTGTTACGAGTGTCCAGGAAGGATTCCTGACATGGTATGTGGACAGGCCACTCTGGACCTGGTACTAGGCAATGAACCTGGTCAGGTGTCAGATCTCTCAGTGGGCGAGTATTTCGGAGACAGTGACCACAACTCCCTGACCTTTACTCTTGCCTTGGAGAGAGATAGGAGCAGTCGATATGGGAAAGTATTTAATTGGGGGAGGGGGAATTATGATGCTATTAGGCAGGAGCTTGGGAGCCTAAATTGGGAGCAGATGTACTCGGGGAAATGCACAATGGACATGTGCAGGTTGGTTAAAGAACACTTGCAGGGGTTTCTGGATAGGTTTGTCCCATTGAG